>NC_142527.1:18687700-18735200 GCF_964205215.1 Stylophora pistillata | reverse complement strand
AGGATATACCTCTGTAATTCTTGCACTCCCGGCGGTCACCTTTCTTTGGCAGTTTTACAATGTAGCTCTCGTTCCAGTCCTGGGGCATCTCCTCCTCTTCCCATATCTTTCCAAGCAAGCCATAGAGGATATCTGCTGATAGGTCGGGGTCAGCTTTCAGGGACTCTGGAGGTATGTTATCTGGGCCAGCTGCTTTCCCTGACTTAAGCATCTTGATAGAGCGCACAATCTCTAATTTGGATGGCTTCCCGCAGTTCACATTCAGCTCAGCTGAAGCCTCCGGTATTATTGGAAGTTCTGGCGGGGGAGGACGATTGAGGAGATCATTGAAGTATTGTGCCCACCGCTTAAGCTGCTCATCTTCCCTAGTCAAGATATTACCTTCTTTGTCCTTTACTTGGCTGCTAGTCTGTTGAAATTTACCCGCCAACTTCCTGGTGGTATCATAGAGGTCCCTCATATTGCCATGTGCTGCAGCCTCTTCTGCCTTCGTCGCTAGGGTATCATAATATTCCCTTTTATCTTGTTTGATCTTACGCTTTACTTCACTGTTTGCTGCCTCATACCTCTTGTGTGCCTCTGCCTTTTCTCTCCTTGTCCTGCTTCTGTTGTACTCTTCCTTCAGATGTTTTCTTTTGCTGATAGACCCCATGGTTCCTGGTGTAATCCATTCCTTGTGCTCAGCTGTCTTAGTCCCTAATACTTCTACACATGTTCTGTTAATACTCTCTTTGATGTCACTCCATTCATCCTCTATATTCAGATCTTGTAGGGGCTGAAATCTGTTAGACAACGACAACCGGAAGCTCTGTACTGTATCACTATCCATGAGGTAGTGCACATTGTACTTTATCCTTGGATTTCGTGGTTGATAGTTACGCTTCAGCTTTAATCTGACTCTGGCAACTAGGAGGTGATGGTCTGATGCAGCATCTGCACCTCTCTTGACGCGTGTATCCAATAAAGATCGCCTGAACTTCTGTGAGATGCATATATGGTCTATTTGATTTTCTGTTACGTGGTCAGGCGATACCCATGTTGCCTTGTGTGCTGTTTTGTGCGGGAACAAGCTTCCTCCGATGACAAGGTTGCAGTCTGCGCAAAAGTCTGCGAAACGTTCACCATTTTCATTTATTGTCCCCAGACCATGTTTACCCATAATCTGCTCGTATCCTCTGTTATTCTCTCCTATCTTTGCGTTAAAGTCACCCATTATCATTACAAGATCTCTTTCCTTCGCTTTGTCAACTATTTCAGTAAGCACACCATAGAAATCATCCTTGTCCTCCTTAGTTGAATCATTTGTTGGAGCATAGCACTGGATAATATGTGCGGTTATCTTCTTATGTTTGGTCCTGAACCTGGCAGTGATAATTCTAGAATTTATAGGTTCCCATGAGATCATGGCTCTACGAGATTCTGATGTTAACATGAATGCGACACCCTCAGTGTGTGGTGCTCCGTCGTCCTGATGGCCTGAATATATGATAGTTGTGCCATCTGCCAGTTTCATCTCTCCTGATGAGGTCCAGCGTGTTTCGCTCAGTCCGAGGATTGATAACTTGTACCTCTTCATCTCATGCGCTATGATGGTAGCACGGCCTGGTTGGAACATAGTTCTCACGTTCCACGTGCCTAATAGGGATGCTGACTTAGGAGAAAGAAGAGCAATCGGCTGTGTAGGATCCTGACGGCTTTCCCTACGCTGCGTCATATGCTGTCTGTGTGACGACCCCCTATTCCCCAAGTCGATGGTTAAGTTAAAATTGATCAATGATTCTGTAATCCGTTACATCCACTGCACGGGGGATTAGCCTATGCAGCTTCACCAGAGCCCTGTTAGCCAGCATTACCTGTTTCCACCTCTCACGACGAGGACGTAGGGTTGGACTTTGAGAGGTATCAAAGATTCATTCATACGCTGTGAATGTCGCACCTTCGCTAACACAACGAACTTGTTTGCAATGATGTGGCCTTGAACGCTAGCAATGAACCCAGACACCATCTGATTATAAGCGTCAAGGCTTCGGAAAGCCTTAAACTGAAGCTTTGATTAGTTTTTCCCGAATATGTGTTATAAACCTACTATCTTCCTGAAATGTTACCCCTAAAATAGTAAGCTCTTTTGTCTGTGGTATTCCAGACACAATCGGAAACTCTATTGCACAACCTTTCTTGCGGAAAATGATTTCCTTGCACTTAGATGGATTGCTACACATACCATTACTTCTAGACCACTGGGAAAACTGATTAATCAGTGCGATAGAATTGTCATTATCACCTATCACAGGCGAGATAATGGTTGTATCATCTGCATATTTTACCAGCACGCTCTTATTGTCCAAGTGTATCTCTAAATCACTGAGAAAGACATTGAACAAGTGTGGCCCACTGACACTTCCTTGGGTGGTACCTTTGTTGACCCTTTTCCATTTACCAATAAACCCATTTCTAATGACTCTCTGCTGCCTGTCTTCCAAAAAGCTTAGATACCAGTTAACTATAAAAGGATTTAGGGGGAGTTGCTTCAATTTGTGTGAGAGGAGAACGTGTTTCACACTATCAAAAGCCTTGCTGAAATCCATAGCGAATAGGCGTACCGCTTTGCACTCTGGGATATCAAGATATTGATTGACAGTATGTTGGATAGTCAGTAGAGCATTGGTACAGCTCCCTCCCTCTATGTATGCAAACTGTGAGATCCCAGAATGTTCATCGAAGGTCTCCCTTGCGTGTGTTCCTAAGACAGCTTTCTCAAAGCACCTTGCGATGACAGGTGTCACATTTATTCCGCGGAAGTCTGATATTCCCTTAGGTAGATCAACCTTTGGCAAGGGGTTCAGGTCTGACTTTTTCCAAGAGACAGGCCAGGCTTGTGTTCTAAGAGACAGATTCCAAATCCTGGTGATGACTGGAACGAATAGCTCGGCGTGGTCTTTCCATATAGTATACGGGATGCCATCTGGTCCGGTTGCTGATTTCTTTATACGCATAAGAGAATTCAGGACTTGTCGCTCTGAGATTTCTGGGACTTCCTGATCTTTACTAATCTCCAGAGGTGTTGGCTTTATGTAGGCGTGGTCAGTACATAGGTCACCAAAGTAGTCATTTAACGCGTTGAGTTCGTAGTGGCCAAGAGATAGAGAAATCACCGGCTTGCGGCGCTGAGATGTTTTATCCACTTTTTTCCACCAATCCCGAGTTCCAATAGAGGCGATGAAGTCCCTTCTGTTTCCGAAAATCACTTCAGAGATCCTTTTATTCATAACTTTAAGACGGTCTTGATTACTGAGTGATATGCGTGATTTGGCTCGTATCATCGATCGAACGAGCGGAGTCATCCAGCCCGGGTCTCTTGATGACATGCGCACCGTTTTCAGAGGCATGCAGCTATTCAGGTGCCCTAGGATGGTATTTTCGAGCCTACCAACCACTTCATCGACATCAGTTTCCTGTATCACATCATCCCAGTTTTCCTTAGCTAACGCGATATACAGATCACGCTTTCTATGAGCCCTTTGGTCACGCACGTATACTTTACGGCGGATAGGTGGAAGCTTTATACCGGGTTGTAAAATAACTCCCATGTGATCCGTCTTGGAGAGCATGTGAAAGGGATAGCACTTTGAAAAGAGATCCGTGCGGTTCGTGAAACAATTGTCCAAACAAGAATTCCCTCTGGTGGGGAAATTAACCAGAGCATTCCAACCAGACATTTCTTCGAAGCGTTTGATATCCAGTTTGTTGACATCGCCACCGCACAACACAACTGTTTGTGGATGTTTGTCTAGTACATTATCCACGGTATTTACAAGATGATTCATTAGATTGATCTCTGCATAATTAAATTTTGGAGGATGATAAACTCCACATATTACAAATCGATGTCCCTTGGGAAGTCGCAGAGTTATACAAATTAATTCATAAAGACTAGAGCGGTAAACATCCTCTACTGCAAGATTGTTCCTGATGTATATAGCAATCCCACCCTTATTGCGCATATCTCTGCCATTCCAATTTCTGTCTCTACGAAAGATGGAATAGTTCTCAATATTTACAATCGCATCCGGTTGTGCCGGTTTGAGGTGTGTTTCCGATACGACACAAACATCAATATCTTTAGATCGTAAGTCAGCCTCAAGTCCAACCACCGCACGCACTCTGTTCTTAGTTTTTGAGAGACTGCAAATATTGATGAACATACACTTGGGAACGGCAAACTTCGAGCAATCGGTAGATGATTTAGTAGGCTCTCGAGGAATAGCTGTGAGATATCTGTTCTTAGCGGGATCTTGGATGCGATAAGGTCTAGCAAACCGCCGGGTTTTAACAACTTCAATGGGTCGACATCTGTCGGAGTGTTGCGATGCAGAGATATTTTTAGTAATTTTCCCCAATCTTCGTAATCCCGGACCTCTGTATTTCAGAATTCCCAGGGATTTAAGGGTATCGAAAACATGAGGCGCAGGTCGGCCCGCCGAACGTCTCAGCGAAAGTAGCCTGTCACGATTGTGAGAGCAATGGATTCTGACTGACTCAATTGCAGGTTGACAAGCAAAGTCCGAGGAGTTGGAGCTCTGTTTTCGTTTACCGTGGTCATTATCCACTTCTTCAGGTCCAGGATGTGGATGGACATCCATATTAACAGTAATGTCGAGCACAACAAACTTCTCAGGGGCGGCCAGGAAAACCATGCCTCGACTGTCCCATTTCACCATAGCCTTTCTTACCCGGAGATTTCGAGACCGGGATACTCTCAGCTCAAATCTAGCCATCCAACTAATGCATCTTGATGTTAAAGATTGATTTCGATAAGCTCTTTCGACTGTTGTCATAGTTATAAAGGTAAATATATAGAAAACTGCAATAGCTCTAAAGAGCGTGGCAGCCATATTGGCATGCATATATTAAAGCTATAAATTCTCAAAGTTCAAAGTAATGTAAAAAAACACACTATGTACAGCAATCATTCATTCTGTTCTAAGTCAACAAACTTGGTTTTAAAGCAATCATATTCACCCCTGGCCATTCACATCCAAAGAATACAACCAATAATCTTAACTTGCTAGTGTAAAAAGTAGGGATTTAGTTTTTCGCTGTCTCTGGTAAAAATAAATATTTAACTTTTCAAACTACTGTACTGAACATATTTTGTTGCATGAACTTGTGTTAAGCATATCAAACATGATTGTCAAAACATTGAAACTTAAGCTTACAGGAAAATACTATTTTCATAAGATATTACGTCAGGATCTAGCTCAATGCACAAAAATCTGTCGATTAGAAAGAGGAAAATGACCTTAGCTTCAAGTCTCTGTCGTTTTGCCATAAGAGATTCAACATTTTTCTTCAATGCTGCAACCGATTTGTGAGCAGCTGCTATCTGCTCCCGAGCTGTTTTCCAGGCTTTCATCATTGCTCCAACACAGAATCGCGAGTAAACTTTCTTCTTACTTAAGGTCATACTGCCTGTAGAGCACATCAAACGAAAATGTGTATTATGCTTTCACTGAGCAAAGTTCTTAGGAAAAAAATCCATAGGATTGTTCTATGATTCCTACCTTTAAATATGTGCCAGAGGGAGAAATCTCAAAGCGCTATGGTAGACAGCCTTTTAAAGCAAAAGACAACTCAAAACACTGATTTTCCACTTGACAAAGATGGAGTCATTCATGAAAACATCTGTTTTGAACGAACTTGCAAATAAACCACAGCAAGTTTGGTATCATTTGAAAGGTTAGCATTTCAACTACTTCCATATGGGAAAATCTTTGCTCTTCGGACGCTAGGAACTGTGGTAATTTACATAAATTAGCATACATTTTAAAACCAAAAGGGGCCCTCACGTGGACCCCCACGGGAAAAGAAAATCGACGCCATTTTTTTACGACGAAAACGGCTGTATCTTTTGAGCAACTATGTGCCCACCGTGAAAAGCTGACGTTTTGAACATTAGCCCTTTGTTGGAGTGAATAGAGGAATTGTGGGTTGTGTGCTTTTAAAGGCAGAAAATGGAGCTACGTTATTGGTGGGAACATGGCAATGAGAAAAACAGGAGTAAATTAGTGGAATGAAAAGCGTTCGTTTCTCCCTGTGGGATTTAGACTGCTGGTTTGAAAGATGAGCTTTTCAAGATTTTTACGGCTTTCCGTGCTACCTAAGTGTAAGGAAAGATCGCAGATTGCCATATGTTGCTTAGAATGATTAGGCAAATTAAAATGCCTAGTGACTGGTTTCGATGTGTCCTTGTCATTCCTTTCCACGTCTCAAAGGTGTTCTCAGAATCGGTCACCTAGTCTTCTGCCTGTTTCGCCGATATTTCGGTCTGGTACTCTGGGAGAGGACTAAACACAACGTTATAATAATCCAGTGTAGAGAGTATAAGACTTTCCACCAGTCATTTTCTTACTTGGTATGGTGTGAAGTTTTTTAGTGTCCGTAGTACTGTTAAAGCACTGTAACACAATGACTAGAGATTTGTTATGTGTTCTTACCATGTTAGTTCCTGATCCAGATAAACTCCCAAAAGCTTGTACTTAAAGTTAAGAGTAAAGAGAAAGCAGATGATAACTTACAGAGGTTTTCTCTTGATTTTTGACAATATTGTTAGAGCTGGTTCCCTGGGAGGTGCAGGCAGTGTTGATGTTACTGCTGGGGCTGGACTGTATTGCCTGTTTTAAAAATTGAAGTGTTCTAATGGGTGTGTTAGGGAGTAAAATTAAAATAGCACGATTTGGTAAGTGTTTAGTTTGAGATGACTGATGTGAGTACATTTCATTCTTCATTTTTCCAAACCTTACATGTACTTAAACTTAAGAGTAAAGAGAAAGCAGATGATAACTTAGAGAGGTTTTATCTTGATTGTTGACAATATTGTTAGAGCTGGTTCCCTGGGAGCTACTAGCAGTGTTGGTGTTACTACTGGGGCTGGACTGTAATGCCTGTTTTAAAAATTAAAGTGTTCTGAGGGGTATAATAGGTATTAAAACTAAATCCTTTGAGATAACTAATGGGAGTACGTTTCTGATTGTTTACAGTATTGTTGGAGCTGGTTCCCTGGGAGCTTCTAGCAGTGTTGGTGTTATTGCTGGGGCTGGACTGTAATGCGTGTTTTTATATTTAAAGTGTTCTAATGGATATAACAGGGAGTAAAATTAAAGTAATGTGATTTTGTAAGTGTATCCTTTCGAATTGAATTCAAAACTGGGGGGGTCTTGTGTACCTGGTACTGTAGCTCTTGACGTTTTCTTTGTTTCTGCCAGTCATCCAACTTTTTCCTGTTGAGAGAAAAACCGGTACATGTCAGTACCTTTCATTCTCATTTTTTAGATTTTATAATCTTTTTAATTGTGAATTCATAAATAGCTGAAAGTTTGCATTCCATACCGCTCATCCCTCGTGGCAGAACATAGAGCCTGTGCTCTGCCAATGGAATCTTGAAGGCCCGCATGATCCAAGTTTGCTTCTTGTAAGGTACAAGGTACAAAACATGTTAGTGTTAAAAAGACTAAGAGATCGAAGCTATTCTTGTTGTAGGGATGATTATTAAAGACCTTGCAGAGATTCCTTCAGAGGAAATTTTGTGTTTGTTGAACATGGAAGTTAGAAAAAAATGTTTTTGGGACATGTACATTTCCCTTTTTTGTTTGTTGGTTTTTTTTGCGGGGGGGGGGGGTATCATAAACAATCTATGGATAATCAGAGTATGGGTGAAGCAAAGAGAAGAGCTTGCAAATTAATCTACCTCAGTCACGACCTTGATAACAAATGATACACTTTTAAAAATGAAAGGTGTCATTCACATTACCACAAAATAAATTTCAAATTTCAAAATTATCATGCTTACCCTCAAAGATTTCCACACACTGTGGCATGTTTCTGCTATGGCAAGGGGCCAGAACAAACACCACAATGCCAGGGCTTTGTGAAACACCATATTTCACTCCGACTGCAATGAAAAGTACAATCACTCTTGTGCTAATAATAACATCCACAAAATCACCCTAATATTCATGTTAATATGAAAAATAACAACAGCCATGATAAGCTTCATGGCTGCTGTCTTTGGCAATCCAGAAGTAAATATCTGGGCTGTTTGCCACAGTGTGGAGCATGCTTGAAAACGTAAATACAGAGAAGGTTAATAAATATCAAATACACTTGAGTTAAACAAAATGTGGAGACAGAGTAGGCAGAGAAAAATCAATAAAAAAACAAAAGCTAATGCCTGAGTGAACTAACCTACCAGTCTTCTCTTGCTAAGAAGAGGACAGCTAAAGGGCAAAAGCACAGCCACCATTATGTGAACATCCTCTGATGCTTGCCATGTGAACTAAGATAAAAAGAAACAGTACAGTAAGATATGTTCATGAACATGACTGTACTATTTGAATTGTTCACAGCTATTTTCCCACAGTTGGTGGTCAAAGGGAAAAACGGGTTCTATTTGACAGACTTGTTTGTAGCTCCTGTTTTTTTTTTGTTTAACCTGCCAATTAGTTTCTTTTTCCCTGCCGATCAAAAGGTAGGATATGAGTGATGATCTCATCCTATGTGGGCTTTTTCTAAATACTGCTAAACAAGCTAATTACCTCCTTAAAAGAGTGGATAAGAAATGAAATGGCTGTGCTTTGGCCTCTTTCCTCCAAAAGATTAATGCATTGTAGCACCTCGTTGGTCCTGCTATGAACAGCTTTACCCATAAGAAATGGGGAATTATGAGGAGAGTTTCCATAATGTTCACTTAATAAAGGATATCTTATATACCAGGTTAAAAGATTATGAAAAAAACTTATTAAAATGTTTAAACCAAATGTTTTCGGCTGTTTGCCATCTGATGATGCCATCTGATGATGGCAAACAACTGAAAACATTTGGTTTAAACATTTTAATAATTTTTTTCATAATCTTTTAGCCTTGTATAAAGAATACCCATGAGGAGAGTGATTTTAGTAAATGTGTATGAATGTATTCAGTAGGATTAGACATTGTGTATACCTGTGCTTTTGATGCTCAGTTTGTTGTTTAATGCACTATCTGAGGTAAATTCATCGCAAATATACCTGTTATTACTCCTGATATCGAATGATCATCAGTGACATAGCCATCTAGAGAGACAAAATAATATAATTAATACAGGTATGCTTGTTCATTGATAAAGAATAATGTAGATGACAGTTTATATACTTATTAAACTAAATGATTGGGGCGTTATGCTTGCAGGGATATGATCTCCCAAAGTACATGGCCTGCAGACACAAAGATGCATTGGCTTTATTAAAAATGGTTCTTGTAATCTTTCTCTGAGCAGATGCATGGGAAAAAAGGAAGTTAGCATGGTACAGGCATTAAAGGAAATTGATTTGCATTTATTTCAGTAAGACATCAAGGTGAGCTTACAGAGTCTAGCCTCTTCTGAGTAAACTATCACTTCTGCAAAAAAAAAAAATTAATAAATAAAAGATAGGAAGTACTTTGATGTAAAAGATGATAATCCCACAAATCATTATTTCCTTTAAAGGCTGATAGTTTCGAAAGAAACTGTTTGGGGCTTCGTCGGTGGGAGTAACGAAATAATATGGATATATCAACAAAGTTGAAATGGTAAATTAGCCACCGTAATGATTACAAAAGCTGACGTTTCGAGCGTTAGCCCTTCGGCGGAGCTAATAGAGGAATTGTGGGTTGTGTGTGCTTTTAAAGGCAGAAAATGGAGCTACGTTATTGGTGGGAGCATGGCAACGAGAAAAACATGAATAAATTAGTGGAATTCCTTTACCTCAGTGTAGGACAATACAGACTAATCACCAATTTTCATATGTAGTTATCCCTATATAAGTCAATTATTTATGAGTCCATTGAAGCACTTAATACCATATTTGTCCATATCCTTTCTTGAGTGATGTGTGACTCAGATTGGTAGGGTTTTTTTCCAATAAATTTATATATGTCTAACTGGAACTGGAACGAATACCTGTAGCTGTAGGTTACTACATAACAGAATGCTTCAGCAGTCTATAGTTTTAACTTACTTGAACATCCTTTTACTCACCATTAGTGTCATCTTCCGAGTCAGATGATACAATGGATGGTCCCGTATTGTGGCCTAACAGAGAAAAAGGTGCAGACATCAAGATCAGGTCTACGGCAGAATTGTGAAAGGTCTTTAATTTAACTAAAGGTTACTTTTCACTTTCAAAGGTGTTGTTCAGGAAAATACTTGTATTCAGAGTAGTTTCACATAAATCCTTGCAAGCTGTACATCAGAAGGAAGCTTAATAACAGCAGTTTACAATAAAAATACAATTTAAACGAGTTTTCCTTCTGAAAGTGTTATAAGCCTGCAAGCGCGAAGTGATGAAGTGTTCTCCTATTGAGTTTATTGGGTATCTTCATTAAGAGCAATTGAAACTGTAATTGCACCAACTCACCGCCATGGTTTGAATCGGACTCATCTGACAAGTCTGAGATCTCAGCTGTTGAGTAACATTAGATTTAAATTGTAATCATCCTATATACACCCATATACACATTTAGAACACCAATCCAGAAAGCAAATAAAAAAAAGTGAGATAAACGTGCAGTTATACCTGATGTCAGTCCTCTTGCATTTTCAGTTGCCATTGCTGTGAGATATCTTCGCATAGAAGCTATGATGTCAAAAGCAATTTACACTTAAAATTCAGAATTAAATTAGAACTTGTCATACTTCTTTGATTTTCATCTAAGCACTTTCAATTGGCAGGATGAGGTGTACCCACTGAAAATAACATAGCTAGTCAGTAAATTGAATTACAAAGGGAAAGACAAACTCTAAGCTGTTGGTAGTATAAGCAGATACCTTTCAACTCAGGCTTGTAATTATCGATATTTTCAAATTTTTGCGAAGGATCTGAAAAGCTTAATTAATTTCAAATAATAACAAAAATTTTTTCCCGTTACGTCCATCAACTGGCAAAGGCATCAGATCCAGTGGAGTGGATGTGGAGGCTTGTGCAAGTGGCAGTGTAGATACAAGGCTGCTTGAAGATGGGGAAAGTAAAGTGACTGTGGATGATGGAGATGCTGAAGCAGCTGTAGATGTTGGTGGTAAAGTGACTGTCAAAAGATACGAGTCGAAAAGCAAAGCAAAAACCGCGTGCGAGCCGTTATGTAATAATGTCATAGAGCATGCGTGTCACACATGACATCCTAATGTGACATCTCCTCTTCTTAAAAAAAAGTGAAAACATAAACGAGATTCTAACAAATAAACAAGGTTCTAACAGTCCACAATGTTCCGAGTGTGTACAACTACAAAATCACCCCAAAGGTTCTTATAGCTTAAACTTGTGATCAGCTGGGCAGTGTATCTCTATGCAGTTTCAATAAGACGCTTTGGTGGTCTAGGGACCCGTAGACTTCTTCTGACACGTTGATACTCTTGCGGGAGATCGGACTGTGTTTCCATCTCTGATGTTTCGATACCAGCATCAGTGCTTGGCTGCATACATGGATTTGACTCATCACTGGCTCCTGCTACCCATGCTGGGCTTGGTACTGGGCTTGGGACTGGAGATGCCTCCTCCTTGGTCTATTGAAGATGGAAGCGGTTTCGACGCATCTGGGTTCCGTCAGGGGTCGCTACAATGTATGAACGAGGAGTCTGGTGTTGTCAGATGACCACTGCGGGTGTCCATTCTTGTCCCTGCTTCATTTGCACAGGTACGCCTTCGTATAGTTCGGAAAGTGGCCGAGTGCCGCGGTCATAGAGTGCTTTCTGGCGTTGTTGACGTGTCAGCAGGTGGTGATGAATCTGAGAAGTAGACCTAGGCTGTGGTTCAAGGAGGCTCTTGGAAATTGGCAGTCTTGTTCTAAGCTTTCTACTCATAAGAAGTTCTGCTGGGGATTCATTCATTCCACTGATAGGGGAATTACGGAACTCTAATAAAGCGAGGAATGCATCCTCTTTTGACTCATCAGCTTTCCTTAGTAACTACTTAACGGTCTGTACGTTTCTTTCCACAAGACCATTTGATCTCGGGTAGTGTGGAATTGAGGTTACCACTTCTATCTCCCACTTACTGGCAAAGTCCTTAAATTTCACACTATTGAAAGGCATGTTGTATGCGATTAGCCTCTCAGGGATTCCATGACATGCAAACATATCTTTCATGGCCAAGATAACTGCTTCACTATTCTTACAGGAGAGGCGGGCTACTTCAGGATATTTGGAGAAATAGTCAACTACAAGCAGATAGTCTTTCCCTTTTTAGTAGAAAATGTCAGCTGCAACTGTTGCCCAGGCTCTCTCAGGGACCTCTTGAGGAATCAACGGCTCCCTCTGGTTGCTTTGCTGGTGTTGCTGACAGGTACTACACTTGGATACCAAATCGTCGATCACACTATTGATACCTGGCCAAAACACTGCACTTCTGGCTCGCGCTCTGCACTTCTCTATCCCCAAGTGAGCAGCGTGTATGCGTTGAAGTATTTCGGGTCGCAGGCTATGGGGAACAATTATGCGATCACCCTTGAACATTAACCCCTCGTAGCAGCTTATTTCATATCGGTAGTTCCAGTAAGGTCTTGTCTCAACTGGTGTCTCTACTTTAATCTGCGGCCAACCACTCATGACAACTTTCTGCAACTGTTGAAGTTCAGGGTCACTCTCAGTTCTGTCCCTCAACTTGTGAAACATCATCTCCGACAAATGTCCAGAGTCCAGGACATGAATTTCAAACTCATCAGGTTGGTCTGTACCGTTGTGGGGTAAATATGCTCTGGAGAGTGTATCAGCTAAGGGCAGTTTGCTGCCAGGTATATACTTAACCTTAACCGCGTAAGGCTTAATCCTAAGAATCATTCTTTGAAGGTGAAGGGGTGCTTGATGTATGGGCTTCTTCAGGATTGCTTCCAACGGTTTATGGTCGCTTTCAACCGTAATCTCCCGTTGCCCATATAAATAATCATGAAACTGTTCACACCTAAAGATGATCGCCAGCATTTCCTTCTCCATCTGCGCATAATTTTCTTGGCTGGGAGTCAGGGCTTTGGATGCGTAACCAACTGGGTGGTCATTCTGCAGAAGGACAGCACCAACCCCTTTTGAGCTTGCATCAACAGACAGGGTCACTGGTTCTTTCAGGTCAAAGAACTTGAGGACTGGAGCTGATGAGATTGAAGTTTTCAGACTTGTGAATGCATCATCCTCTACTTGTTCCCAGGACCATTCGACATCTTTCTGGAGCAGCTGGCGAAGTGGGGCACTCTTCTGAGACATGTTTGGAATGAACTTAGATAACTACGTTAGCACACCCAAGAATCTCCGTAAGTCTTCACGATTGGCTGGGGTTGGCATAGCAATTATTGCTTCAACTTTATTGGGGTCTGGCTTAACACCATCTGCACTCAACACGTGGCCCACATAATGAACTTCGGATACTCAAAAATGGTATTTCTCCCTGTCAAGCTTGAGGTTACGCTCACGGCAGCGGTCCAACACCTGTCTAAGCCTCACATCATGCTGCCCCACATCTTTTCCCCACACAACCAGATCATCCACAATTACCTCAACACCGTCAATGTCCTGAAACAAATGAGACATAACATTTTGGAACACTTCTGGAGCCGATGCTATCCCAAATGGCAAACGTGTATAGCTATACCGGCCAAATGGGGTGTTAAAGGTAGCTAGCTTGTTACTGTCCGTGGCTAGTTTAACCTGCCAAAAGCCATGGTTAGCATCAAGGACACTGAACACTTTTGCACTGGGCATTCTGCTAATCACATCTTCCACGGTCTGCATGGGAAAATGTTCGTGCATGACGGCACGATTGAGATCGCTAGGATCCATGCACACTCTGAGTTTGTTATTCTTCTTCTTAGCAACAACAAGACTATGTACCCAGGCAGTGGGTTCTGTACATTTCTTAATGACTCCCAGCTTTTCCATTCTCTGAAGTTCCTCTCTAAGAGGTTCGCGAAGGGCCACAGGAATCCGATGGGGAGGGTGCACAACAGGGGTGGCATTGGGATCAATTTGAATCTTGTACTGGATGCCTTTGATCTCACCCAAGCCCTCAAACATGTCTGCATATTCAGATTCCAGGTTCTCTTCTTCAAGGCGGTAAATTCTCTTTATCAGGCCTTTATCGAGACAGGACTTCAATCCAAGAATGGATGGTAGATCTTGCTCAACAAGTATGAAGTCTATCACTGTGAATTTTCCCTTATACTCGCAAGTTAGGCTGACCTTGCCGCAAGGTGTGATTCGATGTCCGTCATACACTTTTATTTTGGCTTTGCATTGGCAGGACTGTCTGGGATCCACTGGAAGCCGATCAAACAACGACTTGGAGATGACATTACAATCAGCCCCCGAATCTATTTTGAAATTCACATTGGTATTGACGATCTTGAGCGAGACGTGCCACCTGTCTTTAGAAGGATCTTCCGCACTGGACTCCACTGAGAAAGTTAGCAAATCGGCTTTGTTGTCACTGCACTCCGATTCAACGACTGCGTGTACTGTTTTCCCGCCAAAATCTCGTAGTCGCTTATGGCAAACATTCGCAAAATGATCCTTCTTCTGGCAGTAGTCACACGTTTTTCCGAAAGCAGGGCAGGAGCCCCACGAGTGGGAAGAACCACAAAACGTGCACTTTCCTTTTTGTGAGCCCGAACCTGGTCTTGAGCGACGCGAAGGGTTCTTCTTCAATCTGTCGCTGCCGCCGCCTGCTTGAATTACATTCACGGTCGAATTTGCATTGTTTTGCTCCGTAGGACCCATTGCTTTAATCTGTTCTTTCGAAGCCTCGCACGATCTTGCCATAGAAATTGCTTTTTCCAGTGTAAGCTTCTCGTCTCTCAGTAAGCGTTCCTAACTTGAAGATCTCGTCTACTAAACATGAATTTGTCTCGCAACATGTCATCAACCGGCGACGGGTACTCGCAAGATTTCACTTTGTTTTTCAAGCGTGTGACAAACTGATCCACAGTTTCGGAATCTTCCTGTGTTATCTGCCAAAACTGATACCTCTCGAACACTACGTTTTTCCTGGGGTCACAGTACTGCTCAAACTGCTCAAGGACTTTGTCCAGCTTGTGCTTGTCACCTTTGGCAAACTGAAATGTATTGAAGACCTCAATGGCGTCTTCTGCAAAGTTTAGCAATATAGCAATCTTGACCTCATCAGCTTTGTTTCCTTTTCCCAAAGCAGTTAAGTAGATATCAAACTGCTGCTTAAATCGCCGCCAATTTTCTGATGTGTTTCCATCGAGACTCAAGGCGCTAAGCTTGTGAAAACTATCCATAGTTTACTCCTGACACCATGTCAAAAGATAGGAGTCGAAAAGCAAAGCAAAAACCGCGTGCGAGCCATTATGTAGTAATGTCATAGAGCATGCGTGTCACGCATGACGTCCCAATGTGACAGTGACTGCAGATGGTGCAGATATTGAAGTAGCTGTAGATGTTGGTGGTAAATTGACTGTTGATGAAGGTGTAGAAGTGGCTGTAGATGTTGGTGGTACAAGGGTTGCAGATGCTGAAGGTGTTGAAGAGGCTCCAGATGTTGGTGGTAAACTGACTGTGGACAATGAAGATGTGGAAGTGGATGTGGATGATGAAGTGGAAGATGACAGAGCTGTGGTGAGAGAACAGGTTATGCATGTACATGTAGTGATCAAATGTCTATAATCTATAAATTTTATAAATTTGACTGGAAGTGGGCTTTTAGGAGATTGTTGCAAGTGTTTGTGGATACCATTATGACATAAAAGCCATCAAACTTTCAATTGTTTCATGTTAAGGTATGCATTTTGATATAGCCAGCCTCTGTTACTCCATTAATATTTGGAAAATTGCAGTAGTCATGCACATCACTATTCCTAGGGTGATGAGGTAACAAATGACCAATTTCTTCTGAAAGTTCTGTGTAGTACCGGAGGTTTATTATTTTCCTATTAATTTGTGCTAGAAGTTGCAAGGGTGCAGGGAAAGACACCTTACTTAGATATTAAATAAATAAAGTATCGAGTATAAAGACAAGGTCATAGAAAACTAAATTAAATTCAATTCAATTATGACAGAAAGATTGCCCAAGACATAATTATGCTCCATTTGACGATAACAATTTAAACACATTGTGCATATGTAAGGTTTGTTGACATAAGTAACACTTCAAATATACACAGACCTTGACTTAGTAGAAATATAAAGATCTTTTTCCTTCTACTTCCACCAAAGTGGTTCATGAGCTGCACGCCACTTTGAAGGGCAGTTGCCTCTGTCCTCATTGCATGCCCTCTCGCATACGATGTTATTATTTCCAAGCTAGTGTAATAAAGTAATGAAAGAAAGGTGATTGTAGTTACCCACACTAACTTTTTCTGTTTAATTGAATTGAACTCTGGGTTTATTTCTGCAAGGTACATACATTAATTTTGCATGCACTGTGACATTATTTTGTTTTAGTGGTATTTGCTTAGATTGTAACAATGACAGAAACATTGCACAGTATGTCACATGAAAGAGTATTGTAAGTTTAAATAATTCAATGTGCAGTGGAACAAGGAAGATTATCATCTAAGATGTTCTTAAGAAAATTGGCCAACATTTCATTTAATTTTTTTATCTTGTCATAAATGATTGCAAACTGGCAAGTTGTTCGAAGTGTTGCCTTGTAACCAATTTTAAATGCAATAAATCCTCTCACTTGGCGAAAAATTCTCAATGTTATTAGTAATTGCAAGACATCTAAAGGATTATATATTATAGCAACCTTAGTTTTCTTTCATTCACCTTTACAGCCAATCTCGCCTCTTTTATTACGGTATTTCTCATTCTTTTCCCTGGAACCATTTTTCTAGCCTACAATACAGATTATGTAGGCAGCAGCACTTACCTGCTAAGGTCTTTTCTTGTAAGGGGAGGAAATGCTCTCACCAGTAATTCTCCGATTTGGGAAGAGCTGTCGTCCTTTGTAAATGATAAATCAGAAATCCGCTTGGCGGTAGTGAGCCTGCCCAGCTCAGTCTTGTTTGGCACACTTCTGTGCTGTTTATCCAGAAAGACAACAGTTCTTTGGAAAGCGCGCTTGCTGTGGTTCATCTCGTAGAGTTGAAGGCTTAATCTAAAAGACTTAAGTGCTTGCTACACTAATATGTCCTTCGATGATGCGAAACCACGCCGCAAATGAAACTGACCGACGTGTATATGATTTATGTCCTAATAAAAGGCTTTTGTTTCACGGCACACCCATGTCACCTAGGCCTGTCGCTACGGGACATTTATATTCATAGTTAAACAATTTTGGGATCGTTTCCTGCAAATGCGCTAAACACAATTTTTTATTTGTCCAGTTGTTCTTTAGTTACATCAAACGGGCAAGTGACCCTTTTCTAGGAAATGGTGTGCACACATTAACACTCATACATGCAGAATGGAAACTTTATTGTTTGAACAGGAACTTGAGACCATGCATGGGTAACTGCCATTTCGCGGATCGATTGCTACCAGATCAGTATCAATTGTTATTGATGAATACGTGTCAAATTGTCCAGGAAATACACATTACCCATTGAGGTCCACAAGGTAATATATATCGTTTACTTATCAGTTAATCTTGGTTATTTCAACAAATTAAAAGCAGATATCACTTGGACTAGATCACTCGGCTGCCTTATTCATTGCCAGATTCGCTATGTCTCATGAGCATTTTGAGTTTACTTCTCCTCTTGGTGCGCTATTTAACTGTTCTGTATAGTAAGTCTTTTTTTGTTTTCTTATTACTGCGATGATTTTTATCTGTCAGCAACTGCTTGTTTTCGCTGTCACGCATCGACAGAGAGATCTTCAGTGCATCAGTTAAGAAATTTCAATGTTATAGGAGATAAGTTAAGAAATAACTCTCTAATTTTTAGGTCTCTTTGTTTTCCAAACTTAAGATATTTGTCGAAATGTTTTGCGCAAATTTAAAGAGTCTAGTATGGAGTCACTACGGTGGCCCAGAAGGCTCAACGCAAACAAAAAATATACTGCAGCAAATAAAAAATATACTGCAGCAAATAAAAAATCAAAACGTAAAGAAAAAAAGTACCGCAGCAAATAAAAAATGCAACACAAACAAAAATACTGCAGCAAATAAAATATGCAACGCAAATAAAAAAAATAAAACGCAAACAAAAAAATTGGAACGCAACATCAAGGAAGACTGGGTAATAGTTGTTAGTTTCCCGCCAACACTCGTTTCATCTCTTGCTGGTTCACCTTTCCGAAACCATGTTTTGCAGCGAACTTATGACAGTACCATGCTGCTCCTTATAAAAATCGATAATAACTGTATTTTCATACCCTTGATGAAAGTAATCTATAATCCTACACAGATCGCTTTCATCCATAGCCAAAAGCGAGTTCCAGTTCATGCTGTTTTGGCTATTGACATACAAAATTTCTGCCAAAAAGGTTCTTTATTACTAGGTTCTTACACACAGGTTTTAGCTGTATTCCAAAAACACTTGACCTTCAATTCCGGTTTTTTTTCTTGTTTTTTGGTGTGTCTGTTTTTTGTTTGTTTTCAGAACCTTGTGAATTTCGAATGGGCTTTTTTTTTTTTAAACTTGAAACGTTTGCACTTCCAAGAGTCATTGCCCAGCAAAAACGCAACTCTAACGTCGGCACTTGACGAGCAAAAAACACAGCAGAGTATTCTTGTTTAAAGCCTAGCCGCCAAGCGGTCTACAGTTCACCCGGTTGGTGTTCAAACACAATGTTTTTTTACTCTCTAATCGAACCCTATCTCTAATTGCTATCCGAATCTCTCTATACGTTTCTTTTGGCACCGGGAAGGACAATTGGTTTCCCTAGCAGAGTTTTCTGGGTTGGCAATCGTTTCCTACCTTCTCGTGATATTCTTGAATGACTCGGCTCTACCACCGTGGAGAGAAAGCGTATGCTTGTCGCTCTCAGGGTTTCAAAGGGTTTGAATGGTGGCAGTCTGCTCAAAGCAGCCAGAGAAGACCTGGGTGAGAATTCTCTGTTCCTCCTCAGGGTCGTCCCACTGCAAATACCACAACCATTTCTGGTCCTCGCCACGAACACATCTTTGAAGGAGAAAGATGAGGGCGGCCAGCTGGCTCTGGCGGTCCTCATGGTGACCAATGGCTGTGCCCACCTTGGACAGGTGACTCCAGACATCTCTCCAGCCTCTCTCAAGTTGCAAGTGCTTCAGCGGCAGATACAGCATGCAAAGGAAACCCGCGTTGGCCACACTTCGAAGCTTGGTCACGGAACAGCCAAGAAGCTCGCGCAATGCATGGACAAGGGATGGCCTTCTCTCCTCGGGGGTTTCGCCAGAGTTCAGCAGACGTGTGATGGAGGGGGCAAGTTCCAGCATGGCAGCCAAGTGTGGGTTACACTTCAGGCCAAGTCCCACGAGTGTGAGTGGGTCCAATTTGTTCATCAACTGGCACACGATGCAGTCCTGGTTCAAGCACTGCTCTACGACTCCCTCGACCTCCCCGCCTTCCTTCGTCGCATAGACAGTACAGGCAGTTTTCATCGTCTTCACCTTGCGAGGGGTGCACTGCTGGTTCTCCCAGGCATGTGCAGTTTCGTTTTGAAGTGGTCCATAACGAGCACACTTTGGCTGCGACTGTTTGAACGTGTACCTCTTGGTAGCTCTCCTGTGCCGTACTCTGCCTCTCCTCCTTGGTGGCTCATGCAACCTACCGCTGAAGAAAGAGAGAAATGAAATGAAAACATGGGTCCATCTAGTCTCCCAGTGACTCGGTCTAGCCATAACCCCATCTAGACTCAAGATCTCGCCGATAAATTCTCCTTACTCTCTGACGTACAGTTCCCCATCACGAATTTGGTGCTGTATATCGTATCATAATTCCTTCAGTGACTCGTTTCTTTTATTCTCATTCCAGCTTACCGGTGTGGGGTCACAGGGCTGGTTGGCTCTCTAGAACTGTTCAAGCCTGTCCAGGGATTCCTCACTGGGAATGCGCGAAGCACGGATTCCTGGCAGGGCTAGAAGGGCTTGTCGAGGATCTCCTGCAGGGGGCGGCGGAGAGGTGGCCTCTCATGGCTCTTGGCCACTGACATGCAAGGTACTTGTCTCCTGGGGGAGCACGGCCCACCGTGGAGTTGTCCATCTCCTACTCTGTCGATAGCCAGAGCTGCCGCTCTCCGGGCCTTGCCGGCTTTGCCGGTGCGGCTCTGTTCCTGGCCCAGCCCCAACACCGAGCTCCTCGATCACAACGGTGGTAGACATGAAACACTGAACCAGACTCTCCACGTGCTGCCTGATGCCGGTGTCGTGTCCCTCAGTGCCCAGTCCGCCCAGTCCGCCCGGTGGCAAGGTTTGCAACTCTCCAGCAATGTCCCAGTCCACCGACAATTGAGACTCTACGTCAGAACTGCTTCCTGCCTCGTCTTCCTCTGACTTTGGTGGAGACTGGAGCAGGAGTTGCTGCCAGTGATCTGTGGAGGTCCTCCTCAGGCCTTTTGCCTGCTCAGTTGTCAGGGGTGTTAGGGTCAAGAAGTCTAGGCCAAATTGCATCATCAGATCGACCAGGTGGGCCGGTTTGTCGTGTCTGCCAACGTGTTTTATCGCACTGGTGCGAGCCAACATCAGTTCGCATGTGGTCAACCCCAGCCCCTCGAGCATCGTTTGTGAAGTGAAGGCAGCTTTGTCTCCTGCAAGATTGAAGCAAGAAAAAGAATGAGAAATTAAAAACAACGCAAGACGCAACAAAACAAAGAAAAAAAGAAAAATCGAAAAAACCCCGGGGAAAAAAAGCAGAAACGTAAAAGAAAAAAAGCAAGGGAAAACAAAAAACAGAAAAGAGACAGACGAACAAGCAAGAGGGCTTCTCTTTTTACAGGGGCCCTGTATAAGAAAACCATTACAGATGGGGAGACTGATTGTGGACTGTTTGTCTTACCTGTAGACATGCTACACACTGCGTGATTGGAGATATGCGCTGCAACCACAACATTTCCTGGCAGCAGGCCCCCATGAGAGTGGGCTATTAGTCAATGTGGGAAGCTGTGTGTGCATTCCGTGGAGATGTCACTCCAGTAAGGGGCACGAATATGCATGACGTTGCCAAAATCGTCCACACGGAGATCTTCCAAATCATGGTCGAACCACTCATTTCCCATTTGCATTTTATCGCTCAGGGCACGGCCCGCCTGGTGGAATATGGTGTCTTTGGAGAGCTCACCCCTCATCTCCTGGCTTCTGTCGGTAGAGCGCGGCTGTTGCTCGCACCATTTTTCTCGGCTGGCCACGTAGCAGGCGCAATAGTCCCAGCACTGGTGTAGGTCTCTGAATTGAACTGATCATCAACATCCTCTGGGAAAAGCCCCTGTGGCAGCCTTAAGCTGTCAAAGAGGAACAGCTGGAAGTTGAATGCCCTGCGTTCTTCTGGAGATACGGCTAGACCAACTGGGAAGTACAGTCTGATCAGCCGGCTGGTAGACGGGCGTTCCTGTCATGCTCTAATGCTGTTGTCGAGGGCCATGGGTGTGGCCAGAGAGTCCCACTCCACCATCGAGCTGTCATCAAGAAACTCTTGGCTGTGTGTGACAAAAACAAAAAAAATTGAAAAGACATCACCGCGAGGGTACCCCACTGACATGCACTTCTGGTGACTATTGTTAGTAGATTCT
The DNA here is from genome assembly GCF_964205215.1 of Stylophora pistillata. Taxonomy (NCBI): domain Eukaryota; kingdom Metazoa; phylum Cnidaria; class Anthozoa; order Scleractinia; family Pocilloporidae; genus Stylophora; species Stylophora pistillata. Next base: position 18,713,536 of record NC_142527.1, on the reverse strand, counting down.
TAGTTGCTTGTTTCGTTTTTGTGTTTCCTTCAGCCTTTTTAATATGCCGTCGATCGTTCGTACACGTAACGAGTCTCTTCTTGTTGAAAATCCATGAACCCCTCCACTCCCACGATGTCAGTCTGCTCAACAATTCTCAAGGCGTCGGCGAGACGAGGAGAAAATGTCTATTCTTAGATCGATTTTAGAATGATGTCACTGATCCACAAATTGTTACTATGAACCGTCACTAGTACTGTTGTTTCTATCACCATCGTCACTGGAGTGAAAGGGTTCATTCTCATTCCAGAAATGCAATGGTTTGACCATCAAGTTATCGAGCCAAGTTAGCCTTCAAATGCCTCGGATATCCCTCATTAGCAACTAAACGACTGCGTTAATTAACCCTTGGACTCTCCCAGAGGTGATTTGCATTTAACTTCTCCCTATAGTATCCCATACATTTATCCCGTTAACCAGCTGGTGAGAATACTGCAATTAATCAGGCAGGTCCAAGAGGGTGGCTTACCTTGATTGAGCACCAAATTTTCGTGACCAATACACCGATATCACGCACCGCCATCTTGGATCGAGTGCCGCACCAAAACGAGGGTGGACGGGCATGCGGTCATTTGGAGGGTTGCGTTACATGGGGTTTGAGTGGAAATAACTCGCAAATATGGCTCACGATCATTGCTGTGTAAATTACTGTACGAACGACAAACGAAACGAAAGTGGTCAGAATTTGTCGTTTTTCAACTTTCCTAAAAATTCTTCACAGAGATCGAAGTGGATTGCCGCGATAAAGCGAGATGAAGGGACGCTTTTTCAGGTGAGTGTCGAGTCGTGACTACAGCGAGCTGTCAAACGCACGTGTGCACTTTTGATATATATGTTCGGGAAGTTTTTCGATTTAAGACTCAGTTAGTTCCCGTCTTACTTGCTTCTTACACGTGAATTGCGTACTCGATTCATATCCAGAGGAACTATAGACTCATTACATTAGATTTTGGTCGATTTTGGCTGAAACTGTCAAACGCACATGGCACCGGTTTGTTTGTTTTCATTGACTCGAATATGATTATTAATATTCCATGAGATTCTCCCTTGTTATCAGCGATTTAATTCAGAGTGTTAAACTTGTTTCCTAGATCAAGAAAGGCTCTACTCTAGTGTGTTCTGCTCACTTCAAGCCAAGCGATATGTTTAAGACTATAACAGGGCTTATACGTCTGAAACCAGGAGTTGTGCCTTCGCAGTTTCAGTGGACAAAGTCCAGCCAAGACCGCCCACAAAATAAACTACAAGAGTTAAAAACTATGGCAGAACAGCAAGAACAAGAGGAGCGACGACAATCTTTGGTCGATTCATTCCAGCAGGATGTCAAAATGGAGGAAGGGGAGACTGGATCAGGAGGCCAGGGAGCCAGTGCTAGTGATGAGCAAATGGAAGAAATGGCTACAGACGAACCGGAAAACGAAAACATAGAACCCGCCGAATTGAGTGCAGTGGAACAAATTGAAATCCTTAAAGCACAAATCAGTGATTTAGAGCAACAGGTGGAAGATCTAAAAGGGACCAGGTTTGGAGCTGAAAACATTTCCAAAGATTCTGAATTGCTGACATTTTACACAGGCTTTGTATCAAAGGAACGATTTCATAGCTTTTATAGCTGGGTTGAACCTTATGCTAAAACCATGATAAAATGGTCCCAGATTCAGCGTGAACGAGGCAAAGAAAACTACAAGCGGAGGCGCAGCAGTGGCAATTTTGCATTGTCACTCTATGACCAACTGTTTTTATTTATGATCAGACTAAGGTTGGGATTGCTGGAGACAGACTTAGGAGTAAGATTCAATATTAGCACAAGTACTGTCAGCAGAATCATTTTAACTTGGGCAAATTTTCTGTATACAATGCTTGGCCAAGTGGCAATTTGATCCACAACTGCTCAGATAAAAAATAGTATGCCTCAGTGCTTCAAAACCACATACCCTAAAACAAGGGTTATCCTAGACTGCACTGAGATCAAAGTCCAAAGGCCTAGCTCTAAGGTTCTGAACTCAGAATTTTACTCTGCATACAAGTCGCATACCACCCTTAAATGCCTCGTGGGAATAGCTCCTCATGGTGCAGTAACATTTGTAAGTTCTTTATATCAGGGAAGTATATCAGACAAAAGAGATAACAAGGCGTAGTGGAATTTTGTCACTTATCGAAGAAGGAAACGAGGTCATGGCAGATAAGGGTTTTCTGATTCAAGATTTATTACAACCCCTAAAAGCTACATTGACAATCCCTCCTTTCCTGTCTAAGACAAAGTCTTTGCAGTTGACCTCAAAAGAAGTAACAGAAACACAACAAATTGCCCGCCTCCGTATTCACGTCGAGCGAGCAATCAGACGAATCAAAGAATACCAAATTTTTGAAAAAGTTTTGCCACTTTCGTTGGCTGGTTCAGTAAACCAAATATGGACAATTTGCTGCCTTCTCACAAACTTTAGAGGGCCACTATATTGAAACTATAACTTGCCTGTTAGTATTGTGTAGTTCCATTACATTTCCTTACCCCCCCCCACAAGAAGATTTTAGGATAGAGGTGGTGCCCCCTTGTAAGGGAGGTTCGAAATCACATTCTCTATACAGCTCACATGAGTTGGTTACATGTACTTAGTCCAAAAATCCTAAATCCTTTCATAAATTATTTGTCTCTGCTGCTGCAGCATACATCCTATTTCAAGCACTTATCAAAACATTAGGCTTAGTCATACAGATTTTTTTAACTATGCCTCACAAAGCAGGATATGCCCCCACTTTTTTTTTTACAGTTCAGGGAGGAGGTATTCAAAATAAAATTTGTCTAATTTCATCTTCATCTCTGAACAAAATTCTGCATCAAACCTCACTCTTTCTAAATGAAAGTCAGATTTACAATAAACATAAAAATCTACCCATTCACAACCTGTCAACATCATCTGTCCCATGATCTGGTAGTAATAGCTATGTGTTTTTCGAAGTTTATAAACCCCATTTACACATTTCAGATATTTCAGCTGCGAGATTGAATCCGTAATAGGGCACTTGATTTCCAGCAGCCCCCAGGGATTGTTTTCAGAGGGATCATAGACCCTTCGATCTGGAGAGGCAGCCAGATGTGGACATGATGGGTTGATAACAATCCCGGCAGGGAAAACATTGCAATCTCCACTGTCAGCATATGCAGACGCTGCCTCTTCTTCTGTATTTATACCATGCCTCATGGCTGCAGTTTGCACAGTCTTCTTTAGTTGTCTTACTGCCAGTGATTCAAAGTCAGCCCTTCGGGCACAAACATCTTTAAATTTACTCGAAGATAGCCTCTGTGCCCTCAGATCATGCCACTTCTGAGTGTCAGACTGCTCCCTTGTTTCTTCCTCATATAAACAGGATTGTGCTTGTGAGACACTAAGCCCTTCAGCAAAGTTAAGTTCTGCCAAAGTAGGCACAAATGTATAATTGTTTTTAAGCAATGGTACACCAAAAGGCAGTGGCTCCTGTGGCCCCTCAACATTAATGTGAATTTTAGGATCATTGGTTGTGTTCTGACGTTGTTGGTATGATATAACTGAGCCATGAGCTACTCTCCCTAGTTTACTATTCACATGGTCCAAACTTTCAGTTTCTGGAACAATACTGTTTACTTGCATGTCTTCATATTGTTTGAAAATGTCTCTCATAGAATCAATGATTTTGGGTGAACCAAAATGTTCTGGAATCGGATTATACAGAGTGGACCGTACTCCATCTAACCTGCGTATTTTCTTTTTTTGTGTTGCATCATTGCTCGGTGGTTTCACTTGCTGCACCAGCACCTCTTGCACCTCGCGGGGATTGATTCCTGCTGTCCTTTGAGGAACGTGCCATGTTTGTGGTAGACTTGTTTTTTGACATGGCAGGAGGTACACTTTTTAAGCCCAGTTTTCTATAATGCTCAAGGAGGTAAACCAGCCCTATTGCATGGTTACAGAGCCCTGCACCTGCTTCACAGTTGCAGGAGGTACTGGTTATTTTAACTTCGGGAGTCCTTGATATCTCAACCTAAAAAAAATTAAATGGATAAATATCTGCTGTGAATGTGTGTGTGTATGTTTTAAGAATTAACTCGTATGAAAATTACATCAAGCAAAGTTCGAGCTGAGACAAAACTTAAGTATTATAAATAAGCTTACCTGTAACCTCCATGGCTCTTCATTTTTTTTCTGTGATTTGTAGCTTCGAGCTCTAACAATTACTTCTGTATCCTGAGTTTTTACTGAAAGCAAAGTGCGAATATGGAAGTTTAATACACTATAGATTTTGCACAAGAGATTTCGAATGGCGAATCGTGCAATAAACGAAAAAAAGCACCATCTAAGATGCCTAAAGAAGCATGCGTAGCGTGAAATCACACCAGTGTTGCAGTTAAATTTGAGACTGAAAGGAAACTTTTACCTTCGACATCGAAGATATACCCTTCGCAGAAGTTACTATAACCACGAGTTACCACCTTCTTCGGGATTTCTCCATCGGTCTCAAGCCATGTCTCGATAAAAGAGGCGTCAAAAAACGGAACATTGCGGAGAGATTTCGACCACGCAGCAGAAAATCCACCTTCAGCCATATTGGCTAAACAAGCATGTCGTCCAGGATGCCCGTCCAGCCTCGTTTTGGTGCGGCCCTCGATCCAAGATGGCGGTGCGTGATATTGGAGTATTGACAACGAAATGTGTCGCAGCTAGAGGGGAGAATTAACAATCAGATCTGGAGAGTCCAAGGGTTATATATACTCGGGGTGCATTTCTGTGGTGACAGTTCATAAATAAAAGTTGTGACGTATCACAAACTGAAATACATTGATGTAAGTACTCTAACTTCTAGTGGCGAGTCAAACTGGTCGGCGACAGGACCAACTGACCCGGTGACTAAGGGGCCGACTATTTAACTTCTGGGGTGGGGGGGAGATTTTGAAAGACATTTCATGCAGCCCAAATGTAACAGAAAAAATGTACCAAAAAATCGGAAAAAGAAAACTATCCTGCACAGCAGATTGCTTGAAAAAAGAAAAAAATTTCTTGATGACCGCCCTCTCCCCCCTCAACAGTTAAATGGTCGGCGCCTAAAGGTGTCATGAACGAACAGGTCTTCACAAACACTTCATTACCGCCAAATTCGCTCCACTGTTGTCGAATGGCGCTTTGTATCAATGGAATTGCACATAAAAAAAATGATTTCAAATGGTAAATGTACCTTGCTTCTCCCATGACATCATCTGGCCCCTCCTTGTCACTATCGTGCCGAGTCACACGGCCGCTGTTGTAAGAGAAGACAGGAGTGCTGATTGAGATTGACCTACGTCATATTTTGATGTTCCACTTCTCTCCAGTGCCGCATTAAATTTGGTAGGCAAATCAAAGGAGTTGGTCCCGGGAATCAAAAGCGACAGCCATTGAATCGTTGAAAAGAAAAACAAAACAAAACAACAAAACAACAAAACAAAAATGTTTGAAAAAAGAAAAAGAAATAAAAAAAGGTGATTTGAGATTGAAATGCTTTTGATTTCAGTTTTTGCTCTTGCCTCCACTTCTCCATTGAGCACAAGATCCCTTTGCTGTGTGCTGCTGCTCAGCAGTTTGTAGTTAAAATACTTTCAAAAGAATTCAAAAATGGAATCGGTCCAGGGGGGAACAGAGTGCCCAAAGTCAAAGAGTCATCCGAGAATTAAGTTAAGATCAGCACAAACAAGCCAATTACCACGGATTAATACAGGACGTTTTAAGAATTTCCATTTGAATGGAATCAGGCTAAGTAACATTCTATATCCTATGTTTCCATTGATTTTATATCATTATTGTAAGCGATCTATACATCTTTACTCTCTGTAACGTTCGTAATGTATTTTAATGAGCGAACTAAAGACACAACAACATTACCATTACAATTACAATTAAATGCACAAGAAGAAAATAGAGGCTGAACCCTAACCTGGTGGCCTCTCCAGAGTTGCAGACGCACTTTCGCCCCTTGATCTCTTTGTCCGTTTGCTTCTTGGGGGCATGTGGAAATCTTCTTGCTCCCTCAGAGTGCACTTGGCGATATGAACTCTTCTTCGCCCAGCTTATTGACTTTACTTGGAACGTTCGATCTCTCGTAGTGGAGATCACATTATTTTATTTGCACTACGCAACAGAAAGCGTCTAAGGTATTTACAGTCCAGCTATCACGTTTAACTGTATCGCATGTTGGATGACAGGGAACGAACTCAGATATGTGAAAGGAAGCAAATGTGCTCTTAGCTGGAAAGGAAACACGGTCTCAAAACAAAAGCACACGCGTGATTGGCACCGGAAGTCAGATTCTCCCCCGGTGTTTCTTCCTTTTTTGTTAGTGTTTTCTGCCTGTCTGCCTGTTTGTTTTGTTTTTCTGTTTGTTTTTTGTTTGTTTGTGTACCATATTATAGGAAATTAACAATGCATGTAACGCGAATTTCAAAAATTCGCGTTAATTTTATGTATCTTAATTTACCTCATTGTTAATTAAAATGACGCTAATTGAAAGCATCGTTATTTAAAGACACCTTTATTATAAGCAAAGCTACAATTCCTCCACGTCACCGTCAGAGTCGGTTGACGCATCATCATTTAATATTAAGTTTAAAATGTCCTTAGATTCATCAGTGTAGCGATCGTTTTCTCCGAGGGGATAACTCACTTCAAATTTCTTGCGCAAAATGTCTATCGCATTTTTGTCATCCCATTTCACGGTCATCGCAATAGGTATTTCTAATCCACCTTGTACAAGTGGAGATGGCTTATATTTTATCGCTGTGACCTCTCCTTTTATGACAGCTTCTCTCTGCAGTGCGTGCCAAATATATCGGCTCAATTCTATTGGAATATGTCCGACCGTAGAAGGAAATATGGTTCCTGACAATATTGTTTGCCCAGCAACTGCAAACTGGTTGTGTTTATTGTCTTTCTCTTGCTTGAACGTGAGCTGTTGCTTTAAAAATGATTTCTAGCTTGTGCGATACACATGATAACCTCTTAAAGTAGTGTTGAATTTCAATGTGGGAACGGCATCATCCATACTTGTACCACTAATTATTTCACTGGCCTACTGAAATGAAGAACCGAGCTCTTTAGGCTTGCACAGCGATTACCTTTATCTTCAATGGTCAACAGTTTTCCAGTCTGAGAGGGAACACATGAAGACTGGAATTTGTGAACCTGTGAGGACACATGCCGTTTTCGAGACGGAAAGCCACTAAAGTGCAAGATGTGATTTGATTGGTGGATTTCGATCCTTCATGTTCAATTTTATATGAGCGGGGAAAGCCGCAACTTAAGCGCAAATGCACCAGACATGTCAATCCTAATGTATTTCACAAGAGAGGGATCAAATACACAAGGCATTATTCTTCCTAGCAGTGAAGAATCTGGATTTTTTCATTCAGAATATGTCAGCATAGTCATAGAAGTGCAGTCTATGCCACAAGTCAAGGGAAAGAGAAAGATCTACCGCGAAGATGAGAAAATGAAAATTGCCAAATATGCCAATAGCCATGGGACCGTAAACGCTATAAAACATTTTAGAGGAGACTTCTCAAACCTGACTGCACTCTACGACCCTGGGTGGCGAAGTATCGACTTGAAGCGAAAAAGACAAGTTCGAGTGACTGTATTCAAATCTCTGAGAGAAGAGGGAGACCCTTACTGCTGCCTGATGAGCTTGACAGAAAGCTCCGAGCGTTCATTGTCAGCACAAGGACTGCAGGAGGGACTATCAACAAGCATGTTATTTATGGCATTTTGATGGGTCTCATTAAGAGTGATCTCGGAAGATATGGTCAGTATTTAAATTTTGTGATGACCAACGGTTGGTTACAGTCCCTGTACCAGAGAATGAAATTGACTCGAAGGATTGTAACCACGTCAAGGCCAAAGCAACTTGGCTCAAAGTAAAGGCAACGTTTCTACATGATATAGTGTCCGCTATAGTTGAAGATGAAATTCCCGATAAACTTATTCTAAATGTTGACCAAACACCGTCTAAGTTCGTATCCACGGATAACGTCACGATGGCAGAGAAGAGTTCTAAGCATGTATCCAGATATGGGAGTAATGACAAATGTGGAATTACTGTTACTTTGGAGGAAATGTTGAGTGGACAAATATTACTGGTAAGACAAGCCGTTCACTGCCGCATGTCGAATTTCCAGCCGGGTTCTTTTTGAGTTACAATGAAAAGCACTGGAGTAACGTAGCCGAAACAATGGCTCTGGTAAATAAAATAATTTACCCGTATGTCACTTAAGTCAAAGAAGAGTTAGGCCTCCCCGAAACTCAAAAGGCATTGCTAGTATGGCATGCGTTCAAGGCACAAAGTACAGATAAAGTCTTGAGCGAGCTGGAAAGGCTAAACATAAACGTTGTCGCAGTACCAAAGAACATGGCTCATCTGTTGGAGCCTTTGGATCTAACAACAAACGGATCTGTCAAGAAGATGGAGAAGCGTGGTTTCAGTGACTATTTTACATCCACTATCACTGAAACATTGGAGAAAGACCCGCAAAGAGATGTCACCACAATCGAGGTGGACCTGAAGCTTTCAATACTGAAGCCAATCCACGCCAAGCTACTTATGAGTATATATGAATTCCTGCTAGGCGAAAAGGGGAGGAAAATCATCTTGAATGGATGGAAAGCTGCAGGAATAACGGAGGCAGTAGAAAGCGCCAGGAAGGGGCGCATTCCAACCCTGGATCCATTCATGCCTTAGCATCTTATGTTTTTTGCCGGAAATAAAGAGCAAATTTTGTTGTTGGCCTTTGTTGTTTTCTAACGAAATGAGTGCGAAAAATATTAAATTCACGTCTTAATTATGCAACGTACCGCACGGAAATTCGCGTTAATTAAATGTATGTAAACATAACTTTTGGAAAATTCGCGTTAATTTTATGACGCGTAAATTTTGTTCGCGTTATTAACATGCTTCGTTATATTCCTATAATAAGGTATCTTTCTTTGAAACCCAGGTCTGTTCCCCTCTTACAGTGACAAGAACTCAACCGGGGCCACGCAACGTTTTTTAGCCAATCACAAGACGAGTTTAGAACAAAAAAAATTGAAGTTCGTTCATCAGCAGATCAATCACCATAAGGGTAAAATTTCACTGTTCGTTTGACTAGATCAGATGTGAAGGTATGTGAAAGCTTATAGTTTTTTTAAAGCAATAAAATTAATATATTTTAATTTCTATTACGGTAAAGGTGAATAAATATTTACCGAATGGCGGCCGGTAATTTCGAAGACTAAACTGACTAAAGTTAAATCTACCAAATTGCGGCCAACTCACTTTATACAATATATTTTCCGAAACACGGCCTGGAATGCCGAAGGCGAGTGCTTATGTAATTTATTGAATATTGCGGCCGCGAATTTTGAGCACGAAACGGGCTTGATCAATGTAAATAACTATATCAAATTACGGCCGGCTAAACCTCAAGGCGAAACCGGCTCAACACAAGTATATTTTTAAAATATCATTGAAAAACGGCCGTATCTACAATTAAAGATGAAATAAACAATTTTAAAAAATCGAGTTTCCAGATGGGTATCTACAATTTTACCGGGAATTTTAGTAACCAATCACAAGGACAAAGAAAATTTCAAATTTAGTTTTTGCATGTATTACCGGTGGTTGATTCCGTTTGCGTTGTAGTTTGAAAGTCGGGAAGTATTTCAAACATTTACTGATTTGAGGTAAAACCGTTTCATCTTCAAAATCTCAGGCCGTGTCAATTCCGCAAATACATTTGTATTGAGTCCGTTTGGTCTTCAATATTTCCAGCCGCATTGTTCCATAAATTACATAAGCTTTCATCCTCGACATTCCAGACCGTGTTTCGAAATATATATTTTATAAGTTAACTCGTTCGTAATTTAGTAAATTTCTTTAAGTCTTATTCCTTTCAGTCTTCAAACTTCCCAGCCCCAAAATTCGGTAAGTTATACAAGCTTTCTTCTTCAAAATTCCATACCCTATTTCGAAAAATTTTTGTTATAAAAGTTTACTCAGCCGTAATTTGGTAAATTTACGTTGAGTTCGTTCAGTCTTCAAAATTCCCTGCAGCAAACTCGGTAAATTATACAAGTTCTTGTCTCCGACATTCCAGACCGTGTTTTGAAAAATAAATTTCATTGGTTTACCCAGCATTATTCTTTACTTACGTACGTTGAGGCTGTCCCGTCTTCAAAATTACCTGCCGCTATTAGGTAAATATTTATTCGCTTTTACCGTAAACGAAATAAACAACATATTTATTTCACCGTAAAAAAACTAGAAGCTTTCGCATGTCTTCACATCGACTCCAGTCAAAATAGCAGTTTAATTTGACCACTGGTGAACGAACTCCCATTCTTTTGTTCTGTACTTGTCTTGTAATTGGCTAAAAAACGTTGGGTGGCCCCGGTTGAGTTCGTTTCACTGTAATTTCCTTTTAAATGCAGCTTCTTTGCTTTTGTTTACTTCACTTTTGAAACGCGATCCGAAAAACAGGAAGGCCAATATACGCTCTTGGACAGGAGGGGAAAAGAAAAATAGTAGGATCTGCATTTCAAAATGAATCTGCCATATTTATCTATTTACAAATGTGTTCGTATCAGCTTAGATGTAGATATTAAGCTCAACTCGAAGCGTCTGTCTAAAAATTGCTGCAGGACATAAACTTCCGCATAGCAAAAAAATTAAAAAAAAAAACCCGCAAACAGGAAGCCAATACAGTCTTCAATAGGAAGTTAACGTGGCCGCTTGTTATTCATGAATTTTTTCTTTTCAAAAGGCAACCTTTTAAAGGAGATATAGGAGGTCAAAGGTCAAGTTTTCTTGTACATTCTCTGTCAAGTTTCGGTGAATGTTCGACCTTACAGGATCAAGTTGCAACTTGGATGCATCTCTCTAGTTATATTCGGGCTAAAGAAATCATTTTGGTAGTATCTTACAAAGCTAAAATACTGCGGCATGTACAAAAAATAAATTGCCATAGCTGCATTTGAGACTTTTTTATTTTTTTCTTCTTCTTCTTCTTCTAGTTCGACACTAGGAAGATAGGATGCACGATTTCAACAAAATGCGGGAAACTACATGTATAGTTGATGCTTAAGAATTCATATCTCTCGTTAGCAAGTCAAGGCTAGAGAAGTGATGTTGGTACCATTAAAAAGCTAAAAGAATTCTACCTGTAGAAAAAGATTAATAGCCCTTTTTACAGTTCCCGGCGCCATATTGGATTTGTAACCGCGCAAACACGATAGCGAGGCTCCTGGTGACCCGCGTAATACAAAAGGAGTAAATACAGCTGATCGCAATAGGCTTCTCACGTTCAATCGCTTCGAAAACAGTCGAAAATGGTGCTTGTTTACCAAGATAAGGAGATTTCAACGCTAGAGGATATCCAGAAGTTAAAAGTAAAAGATTTGAGGGAGATATTACGTCATGGCCAGAAATCTGTGACAGTCAGCGGTTTGAAACGGGGGCTCGTGTATCCCAAAAAATTCCTAGTACGCATGCGTTCTTGCATCAGATTACATACAGCAAATCATGGCGAGCGGCGTAAGGGATTCGAGCAGAAATAGCCGCGGTTTATTTCTTCAATTACACAATGTTTCTTCTGCGGACCTTCTTTGGGATGAAAAAAAAAGTAGAAAAAGGAAAGCTAATGTTTCTTCTGATTATTTTGCCGTGGAAAGGTTAATCTCGAGGAGGACATCACATGGAACGGTGAGTTCACAATTTGCCCTGGTCTACGATGTATGTCATTAATTTTCTTACATGCTAAAGTTTTATAATTAAAATCTTCAGGTTCAATATTTAGTGAAATGGAAGGGATACAGCGCGTTTCATAATAGTTGGGAAGATGAAGATAACTTGACTACCGATCTTATTAGGTATTTATTGTTGTATCATTTTTTCAAACTGTACTTAAATTACCATTACAATTGAACATGCTGAAATACGGAATTAACAAGAGAGATGCACTCGTATAAGCTCATTCATAGAAAGGTTTATACTTAACTAATTTTTTTTTCACCAATAATACACGCAGTGATTGCTGCTTTTCTTTTTCTTCTGCCTTTGCATTGCTTTGAGTATTACTTGTTCATAGACAACCCCTCTTACAATGTTTCCATTTTCATTATTTTTCTTACAGAACTTCTGACAAGCCAATTGTTGATAAAGAGAGGCTAACTCGAAACGTTGATAACCTGAGATTATCAGTCCTCTTTAAATTAAGAAGTAAATCAAGGTCTAATGCTATTTTGGACTTTGATCATGATTGTTTTCGTTTTTTGTTTTATGGTAAAGGAAGGGAGGGAAGGGAGAAGGGGTATACTTTGTTAGATAAAGATGATTTTAAAAAATGTGATTTACCAGAAAACTGGGATAGGGTTATTGATTGTAATGGGGATGGGGTAAGGGTTAAATATCCATTTAAAATTAGATTGTTTTTAGCAAAATCACCAAAAACATATTCTATTATAAATGGGAAAATTCAAGAAGATCAGAGAATGTTAATTGAGAAACTATCAATTGATTTCAGTCGCCAACCTGTAAGTATTCAATCATAGATATTATAAACAGAAAGTGAAATTGAAATAAACTGTAATGGCTTTAGGGACTGTAAGGGGTTCCACCTGAATGCAAAAGCTGATAAGAATATGACCAACAAGTGAGTTGAATGTACAAAATATACATGGCCCCTATCTAATAACCCTAGGCTTAATCCACAGTATGAATTTGCTTGAAATTGCTTTTATTTACAAAGTTAATTATAATTTTGTTGAGTTGATGTGTTTTCACTGCACTCTTTGCTTGTCATGTAGCTTTTCATGTGAGTTTGTTTATATAATTTTGAATGTGTAAGGGAATCCCCCCTTAGAGTAACTAAAGCCATTTCATGCTCCCAGAATACTAAATATTCCATATTTTCTCATTGACAAATTTCCTCCAGTTGTTTAATTAGTTCAGCCTTGGTTTTGTTGCTGAATCCTCTCGCATTTCTCTTCTTTAATTCTTCTTTCAATTGCTTCACTGTCATATGAGAACAGCTAGTGTCAGTGGTAGTGGACTCAGGGAGGGGATGTTCATTTTGAGCTTCAATAGATTGCTGGAGAGGATCTTGACTTAAATTTACTCGTGCCTTTTTTCGGTTTTCTTTAATTTCAACATCCCAGTAGCTGTCCTTGCGCTTCATGTAATTGCGTACTTCCCGCTCGTGTTCTTTAAGCTCCCACTGACGTTGCTCTTGTCGCAGAACATCTCCTGCAGAATCCCACTTGTTGGACTTTCTCAGAATTATTGCACGTGCTACATCATTGTTCTTTTCAACTCCTTGCCCTGTAAATATTTTGACTGAGTGGTGGAGCTCAAAGAACTTGGGAATGTGTGCTACCATAATGTGCATGTATGGGGTAACTCTGGCTTTCTCATACCCTTCTCTTTTGCCATTTAGACTGACAAAAAGAGAAATCCACTCTTTGGCTTTCATGAAAAATTCTGTGGGGTCTTTCTCAGGGTTCCAGTCATTGACAACTTTGTAAATTTCTGCAAACTCTGTCCAGACTGCAACCACAGTTGATGCTGTTTCTGGGTGGAGAATGCTATGTAGCTTACTGGGAAGGTCAGCTAAAAGGATCTTTTTGTCTTTTCCAAGGAGACTTGTCCAGTCATGTTTCCCGCTACCTTTCCCATCTGCATTTCTTTGTTCCCACACATCAAAAGAAACACCACAAGATTTGATTACCCTAATAAGGCTTTTTAGGTGTAATCCTGTTGCTGCCCCCTTTTTATGGTCTAAGTCATCATCTTTATCCCAGTCAAGGCACTCCTCCACTAGATTTCCAATCAAAATATCTGTGATTCTCAGCATTAAGTGCAGCTCGTCTACCACTATACGATCCAGTGGTATATTTAGTATAGGTTGTTTATCACAACAGTAATTATCTCTGGATTTTTTAGACATTTCAAACATTTCTTTCAGTGTTCTTGCTAAGGGGGGAGTGTTATAACTTGTATAGTCATTGTTGATTCTCCAGCGATCATTTTTGTGTGTTTTACACCAGGCACAAGCATAATTAGATGTTGCCCCCTTCAGTCCAAGCATCAGTAAAATAAATTTATAATCACCACCAAGATATAATTCAGTTTGAATCTCTTGGCCATCCACATTCATTTTACCTTTGGCAGTCAAGTCATTTACCTCATTGAATAAACTCTGGAATGACTCTTTTATTGTGTGGTAACTCTCGGTTCCATTGACTATGCCAAGAGTTCTGTTTCCTTTTGCAGACATTACCGACTCCTCTGTTTGCAGAATGGAAAATGAAAGTAAAATAAAATTTGAATTTCTTGTCATTCTGGCACCATCACCATTGATTTTGATTTTGATTTTATCAGTGATGGGGTCAAAGTCACTGTTTTGCTTCAGGAAATCAGAGATATGTATTTTAAACACTGTTTCAGCGGAAGTTACTCTGGCCCCTTCAAACTTAGCATTTAGAGGTTCAATTTTGCACATTTTGTTCAGTTGATCACGGCATTGTTTGACCAAGTAGGACCTTGGTAGACTATCAGTGATCATGGAAATTTCGTGGTAAAATGAATCCCCCACACAAAATTTGTCCAGTAAGAAAAGGATTTTTTCAACATTCTCTTTTTCATGTGTGGACAAGGTACTATACTTTCTTTCTCCTGCTTGAGTGGGTAAATTTTGACAGTCTGGTTTACTTGTTATGTTGTGAACCACATCACTGTCTGATTCTTTGACAGTTAACCCAACTAGTTCAACACCAAAGGAAGAGCAGAACCAGAGAGCAGCTTCGGCTCGTGAAATAAAAGTTTTCAAGGTCCTGAACTTATTTTTCACAGTTGAAAGAGGTTTTCCCTGGTATGAACTAACCCCCACAGAATTTTCCAATGATGCAATATAATCTTCAAGCTCTTTGTTTGTTTTCTGCAAAACTTGGGTTTCATTTTCCTTTTGGTTCACTGCCAGCACCATTTCCTCATAGATTCTTTCCTTCTCCAACTCTAAATCTTCATAGGCCTTTTTCCAATCTTGTAGCTCATTTTGTATGTTTTCAATTTCTTGATAGAGTTCATGTACAGGTTTTGTTTGACCCTCCATAACATGAAACTTTCGGACTCGATTATCCAACTCTTTTCTTGCCCTGCCCTTAGTTTTTTTGTAATCTAATGAAATTTTATAAGCAATATTTAACAAAGCTTCATCGATTCCATCTCGTATATTTTCATCATCGCTAAAGGCAAAGCATTGCCCGAATGTGCACTTTTCCACCAAATCTATGTAGCTGAACCTTTTTGCCGTGGGTGAGTTTTCTGCTGCGCTTGTAGAAGGAGAATTTGCCTCTATCTCTTCACATCCGCTTGACAAATCTTGACCAAATCTTGATCTTGAAGTGTCACGCGACAGAACGTTTCGTTCTTGAACAGTTTTATGCCATTCTCTAAAAAGAGGATAAGGAATTTCCAAAGTAAAAAGCACTCTTTTCTCTTTTTCCCTCGCCTCATATCTTAATTCCGGTTGAGTGAATTTGATTGCATCCTTAAAACGCGAGCAACATTGACTAAATTCGTCGCTCATTTTACTTGCAAATTTTCGGAGATTGTGTAACGCCATTGTACAATTTATTAAAGGCACGGTTACATAGGTCAAGTAAAGCATTTTGGGATTCAAGATGGAGGACGAAGGGGCTAAAAACTACGGTTGACGGTCGACTAAAAACATGGCGTTTTCCCGAAATTTTTCTTGGGTTTTAAAAATGGCGTCACATTGAGAACTATTTAGCAGTATTTGGGCTGTTTTTCCACCAAGTTTGGAACCGATTTAGTGGCTTCAAAGGCTCCTATTTTTGCACTATAAATGAAGTTTAGCATGTGAACAAATCAGTTCGATCTGGAAGAACATTCCTGTGAACCCGTGAAGTGGGTTGATTTTCGACAATTTATGCTACCTTCGGACAGTTATTAAGAAAATGTATGGCGGAATGCGAGGATTTCTACGTCCAACAAAAATTGCTTCGGGAACCGCTTTAACACATGCAAATGCACACAGAGCACGCAGCGAAAGGTTGTACATATAATCCACTTTATTTTGCGATCTGGAAGAACTTGTCTCCTCTGGCGGTTGTAACACAGGAGCAATTATTAAAAGAAGGTTAGCTGAAAGCGCACTGTTTTCCTTGTAGTGATTTTGCGACTCGTTTGTAACCTAAGACCGAGTTTGACATCGATTCGCGTGCGTGGCGGCCATGCTGTCACGGATTTCTGGCCATGTCAAATTCGGAAGCGATGGGCGGAATTAAAGTGGACTTGGTGTTAAAGGTATACGCTATTCTAATGCGTAATGTGCTACGACTGGGTGAGAATCACCAGCAAACTGGCGATAATATTCCTCAGAATGATCAAAGTACTGCAGAAAATGGAGGCGAATTCAAGTATGATGATACTTTACGAAGAATCTCAGCTCTCGGATGGTCCACTGATTTGCGTCAGCTCCCCGAGCTGAATTTCATTCAGCTTTACGACTACCTTGTTGTGTCAACTCACAAGTACCGCCACATTGTTCTCAAGGGAACAAACTACAAGAAATTGAAGTCGTATCAATTTTTCTTTGAAGGGAACATTAAGAGGCTGGAAAGCAAATCCTATGATGGCAAGACGTACGTGAAAGCCACTGTTCTGCCATCGATGAAAAAGTCGCCTTACCGCGTGGTCGTGGAGTTCACACCTCAGTGTGATATATTACACTCAGCCTGTACCTGTCCCGCGGGGCTTGGCATTCAAGGAAAAGGAAAGTGTGCTGTTTGCCTTAGAAGACTTCACAAGACGCGGTCTTCAAAATCATCCTGAACCTCTGTCTTGTACATTGCGTCTTTCTGTATGGGTTGTTCCACGCAATCAGAGCGTTGCAGCCAAACCCCTTGACCAGGTCTTAATAAGAAAAATAAGGTTTGGAAAGAAAAACATCCGACTCAAGTCAAAGTTGATAAACTTTGACCCAAGACCACCACAACAGCGCAACAGGGATGCAGAAGGGTTCAAAACTTTAAGCGAAAACCTCCAAAACTGTCTGCCTTCAAGCTCATTCTTCCTCTTTCACGACCTAAAATCAAACTGTTCTGAGGAACCCACCCTTCAAGAGACTGAAGAGCAAGTCGAGGAAACTGTTGCCTTCACCGACAGCTATGACATAGCTACTAATCGCTTTAAAACTATGACCGATGAACATGTTACGAGCCTAACCATTACCCCAGAGGAGATCAAGGAAACTGAGAGGCTGACCAGAGGGCAATCAAAAAACGATTTTTGGTTTGAAAAAAGGAAAACTGTATTAACAGCATCAAATTTTGGAAATGCTGCCAAAACAAAAGTGGAGCCGTCAAATAAAATAAAGGCAATACTTTATGGTAACTTTACAACTGAAGCTGTCCAATATGGAATCGAAAGTGAAGAAAAAGCTGTAAATTTATTTATAAAGGAAATGGGTCAGGATGGAATCAGAGTAAAGGTGGAGGAAACGGGATTGTCATTGTCAAAGGACAAACCATACCTCGGCGCAAGCTTGGACAGAATAGTGACAATAATGGACACTGGTGAAAAATGGGGGATGGAGATCAAGTCTCCTTTCAGCAAAGCTGACATGACTGTCGATGAAGCCTGTAAAGCAAAGAATTTTTTCCTGGAAAAACTAGCTGATGGGTCTGTTCAACTGAAAAGGAACCACAACTACTTTTGTCAAATTCAAGGTCAGCTGTACTGTTCCCTCATACCCCTTGAAGGCATTTTTTTAGTAGTGTACTTTGGAGAAAACATGCCACTGTTTATTGATAACAGCAAATGGCGCGATGACTTGTTACCAAAGATTGATTATTTTTATCGAAGGGCTTTTTTTCCTGAGGTGCTGACCGCACGAGTGAAAAGAGGAAAGGTCCTTTACCTACATGGTGGTTGGCTTCCATTCGGACACTATTCAAGCTCAAGAAGTGGTTTAAAGTTAACACTTCAGAGAGAAAAATGAGGTGAACAATGAATACTTGTAAATATTAAGGGTAAAATTCAAAACCATTCTTTTCTTTTAGCATGAACAGTGCAAAAAATACATGTAATTTCATTTTTTACTGAAATAAAGTAAACACTTGGTTCCATGATTATTTGTTTTATATTAATTATGTCTGTCTCAAAAGGAATGTCAGATTTTTCCATAGAAAAAAAAAAAGCTTATTAACCGAGCTTAGGTTGTCTGTCTGTCTGTATGTGACAATCTTGACCTTGGTCATGAGTACAGATCTCACTTCATTCGGCCTGTACTCATGACCAAGGTCAAAATTCTCCCATACAGACCCCCTGGTTGGTTAATAAGACAGTGGTACAAAATCCCAATGGTTACATAGAATATGAAACTAATGGAAGCTAAGAGGCTGATTACATGAACCGGGCTGAGCTGGCTAGCTGGGCTTCTGTCACACTTGTAAAATGCAACAAAAGTAGAAAAACATTCCGCCTATTTAACATGCAAGCAATGATATTGTTATAGTCGCTTTAAAAACGCCATTTTCTTTCAAGCTGTTGCCAAGTAGCCATGCTACTGAACAAAAGTCATCCCAGCTAACCGGGGCAGCCTGCCTGTTAATCAGCCCAAAATTACGGAATGTATACACACACTCACTATATGAAAGCTTAAGCGGGAATCATGAGCTATTAGCCGGTGGCAGTAAAGGGGGTAGAAAATTTGTCAGAAGGCCACAGACAGTTGCAATTTGTGTTGCATAAGGGCTTAAGGTGTTCGGTAAAATGCCATCTAAAATGTGGTAAGTCTTAATGCGGCCAATACCACGCTCCACATGAATCCGGACTGAAGCGATGCTCATAGTTTCTTCGGTTTCAGCTGCCGTCATTTGTTCACGACCGGCCAGAAATGGTGGCATGTTAACTGAAACACCAGCAGGTACAATTGCAGAAATGTCAAATCCTCGGTCTACCATGACATTGTCACCCGCTTCCAACAAATCCAATACTCCACTCTCTCTTGTTATTTGCTTATCAAACACACGCCCTCCCCAGAGATCTGACAGGAAAGTTACCTGTCCATTTGGGGTTACCCCAACTAGTAACTTCCAGGTATTATGATGTTTATAATCGGACCATGTCTCTGACTGGGCCAGCATAGCAGAAGGCCGCTGAATAAATAGTTCCGTGCAGTCTAGAATGATCCTAGTTGTGGCATAGTGAGCAAACTCCTTTGGCATGTTTTTGCGGACAAGTTCCTGAGTGGGGAATGGAAACAGTTCCTTCATTTCATACTACAACAAATTTATCCAGGTGATACAAATCCTAGATACTAGGCTGGTACTGATACCAAATCTGTCGGCAAGGTCTTGCACAAAGAGGCCAGCCTTCAGTTGCATGAGTACGAGAAGAAACTCATCCAGATAACTAAGCTTTCTTGAAGGGCCAGATTTACGCTTGTTATCATCAGTTTGATAAGGCTGGCTTTCCTTTAGTAGATTTTCGCCCTTCCAATACTGCATTTTGGCAAGCTTTGGTTCAATGTACTTGTAGATGCTCATCAATGCATCATAACTTGGGAAGCCAGTGTAAAATAAAACCGCAGCATTGTCATCCTTAATTTTTTCGAGTGAAAATTGCCGTTCCAGTAACACTGCTTTTTCCTTTTCTGCTTCACAGAGCTTTTCCTGGCAGTCAGCTAGTTCAATTTCAAGTAAGGCAATTTTTCTTTGCAGTTCAAGGAAAATATCAGGCTCTGTTTGAGGGGTCTCACTCTCCAATTCAACAGCATTTTCATCAAACTGTGACAATGAACCAGCAGCAGAAGTTGAGGGTTCATCAGAGGAAAATGCTCTGTAGGCTCCAACATGCAATGCTGACACTGCTTCTCCAACAGACTCTGGAGTTGACTCATCGGTTACTTGTTGCATTCTTTCCGCTGGTGCCTTCCTTTGCTTCTTTCCCAAGGTCCAGCTAAAAAGACAAGGCTCTGCACCTAATAAATAAATCAATTAATTAATAAACAAATAATAAATTAAGCTGCAATAATTTATTACTTTTAAAGTCCAGCAAAACATATAACACATTATGAAACACTGGAATCATAAAGTTCACAATAAACAACACTCATATGAACAATACAAACATTTTACATTTTCTTAGCTTAACACTGCTGTCATGTGTACGAAACAAGACACAGCAAAATAATCAGAAATTTTAACATACAATGTAAACAATACTCACTCAAAAAATACAAGCAGTCTGTGATTTGGAAAAACTTTAAGGGCTACTTGGTATTAAAAAGACCAAAATATCTTCGCATTTTTAGTTTTTCATAGTTTAAATACGAAATGCACTCAGCACTGTTGTCATGTAAACAAAACAAAAGCACAACAAACGACCGAAATATCACAAACCTTTCTTTAAAATCCAGCGACCAGTAAGTTTTTTTGAAATATCTTCGGTTCGAAAATGTTCATGGCAAAGAACGGTGGAAGTGGAAACGACAAATCCATCCTGTCCATGTCGCCGCTTGATGAGGGAACACCACCGTTTTCTTCGCTGAGCGTCCTTAGGAAACTCAAAGAAATGGTAACTTGTTCGCGTTCCGTTTATGTCGTAGGCGCTATTATTACAGTCAAAAGCTGCACAATACTTTCCTCTTCTCTTTCGAGTAACAGGGGACGTTTCCTCGGTGCTTAAACTTTCATTCATTCATTCATTTCATTCATTCATTTCTAAAAATACTCGAGAAAATGACAACACACTTGAGAAATCAACCAAAATTCTTGCTTTTCATATGACGTCATCGATTTACTGTCCGCCATCTTTGAGTACAGGTAGCTCATTTGCATATGTGAACTCGCCTCACGTGCTTAGTATTTTGACTTAATGTCGGACAGTTTTTTGAGCGATTCTAGCAAAAACACACTTGTAAAAGAACAGAATACAGTAGAAAAATCCTCACTCGTCTTATCTGAATATGTAAAAGGTCTAGATAACCACGTGCGATGCCGTTATGTGGAAAAAATTGCAGTAATAGGCATCGATCCCTCTACGCTCGATACTTCACACTTCGATCCAGAATGTCTTCCCCCGATAGAAGCCGGGGATCTTGTATCTTACCTTGTTTTAGAAACAAGCTACTACACACTAAACCAGTTTAAGAACTTTAAAAGTTTGGAGGCATACAATCAAGTGGTCTCAGGGTTTGTAACGAGCGTTCAAGGAAGAGTTATCGCAGATATGTTTGTTGTCATTGGTAAGGTTCGTCGATCGCAAAGAATGAACGATCCACCTATCAAAGTATGGATCATTGCCAATAAAGAAGGAGTAATTGCGTCCGCTCATTGCTTTAATTGTCTTGCTGGTTTAGGAGAATCGTGTTCACATATCGCAAGTGTATTATTTTATATCGAAGCGTGGACACGAATACACGGAAAACTTGCCTGCACTCAGGTCAAATGTACCTGGTTGTTACCAACGTACGTGAAAGAAGTGCCCTATTCCAAAGTTAAGGACATAGATTTTAGATGAGCTAGGCGAATGAAAGTTGAACTTGACAAGAAAATCGACGAAGGCCAGTTCAACGTTGATAGCCAATCCAGCCAAAACAAAGCGCCGTCAAAATCAGCAGAGTGTAAACCATCTGACCAAGAAATTGGCGATCTTTTCCGCAAGTTAAATGAATGTAAAAACAAGCCTGTTATTCTTAGTCTTATTTCACCTTATGCTGATAGCTTTATGTTGAAAAGCCGGCGGATTCCTACCCTCAGTGACCTGTTTGATCCTGAAAACTTAAAGTTGAACTATGTTGATTTGCTAACTAAATGCTCTGAAATTGACATATCTCTCTCGGAAGCAGAGATAGAAACTATTGAGGAGGACACCCGAGAACAGTCACGAACATCTGCATTTTTTATTCACCGAGCAGGTAGAATTGGAGCGTCCCAAAGTCATACCGTTTTCCATACAATTGCAGCACAACCATCGATATCATTGGTGAAAACCATTTGTTATCCTCAGCTATTTAAAGTGACAACTGAGGCAACTTTGTATGGGAACAAAAATGAAGCCAAGGCTATTGATGCCTACACAAAAGCAGTATCAGGGAAGCATAAAGATTTTAATGTGTCCAAGTGTGGAATGTTTATCGACAAAAGCAGACCATGGCTGCACGCAACTCCTGACTTTTTGGTTACTTGTTCTTGTTGCGGTGATGGGTGTAGAGAGGTCAAGTGCCCCTTTAGCCTGAAGAATGGTGACTTTGATAGTTACTTTCAAAAGAAATCATCTTGTCTTCAACTAGTTGATGGAGAGCTACAATTGAAGAGGGACCATCAATATTATTTCCAGGTACAACAACAACTGCTCATCACAGAATGCAAATATTGTGACTTTGTAGTTTGTTCTTTCTCAGAATCTGGTCCCATTATCTTTGTAGAGAGAATAATGCCAAATCCAGAGCATTGGGATGTTGTTGTTCCCAAGTTAACCCAGACTTGGAGAATATGTGTATTACCTGAGCTGACATCAAGATGGTACACCAGAAAACAACATTTACCTGGTATTGCCTGCACTATTGACCCAGATGGGATTTGCTACTGTCAAAAGAAACTGGATGAAAGAGTTCTTGAATGCAGCAATAAAGATTGCAATATCAAGAAATTTCATTATTCTTGTTTGCGTATTACTGAGGCAATTCCTAAAACATGGTATTGCCCAACTTGCTGTCTACTTCCTAAATTCCAAAAGCCAAAGAGGGGTAGCAAGGTGTGCAATAATAATTCTAACGATGAAAAAGCATTGAGTCGCACTAGTGTTTGCATCTGTGGCAAAAAGGCAACAAGGACTGACAGACTAATCAAGTGTCACAATAATGAATGTAAGAATGGACAATTTTTCCACCTTGATTGTTTGCATTACAAAAGAATGCCTAACAATTGGCAAACTAACTGGATGTGTAGCAGCTGCAAAGTTAATGGAAATTATCAGCCTGCAGTCTCAGGCACTAAAACAGATGTTTACAAGACACCCAATAACCAACCTACCACTTGTACTTCTCAGCAACTTCAGCCAGTTAATCATGCAGTTTCTCCAATAATTGATGATCGTCAAGATTCAAGTGATGATGAGCCTGAGATCATTAAAGAAACCAAAGAGAACATTGACAAATTGGCACCTCTCAGTGATTTTCAACCCTTATTCACAGGTACCAAAACAGATGTTTACAAGGCATCTAATCACCAACCTACCACTTGTGCTCCAGGTACTTCACAGCAATCTGAGCCAGTTAATCATGTAGTTTCTCCAATAATTGATGATAGTCAAAATTCAAGTGATGATGAGGCTGAGATCATTAAAGAAACCAAAGGGAACACTGATAAATTGGCACCTCTTGGTGATTTAACTCAAGAACATTTTGAGATCATAATGTCCAGTAATGGCTATCTTGATTGTACAATCATCCAGCAAGCACAGATATGCCTTAAGAAAGTCAATCCTTTAATTGAAGGGTTCCAAAGAACAACATTGGGCCCATGTAGAAACTTCAGTATTATTACTAGTGAGTTTGTACAAATTCTGCACACGGGTAGTTTTCACTGGGTGTGCATTGGCTCAATTGGATGTCAGCCTGGAGAGGTTAGACTTTATGATAGCCTGTACCATGATATCATAGAAATGGAAGTCAGGGAGCAGGTTGAGAACATGATGGCAGACAGCTTTACAGGAATAACTAATGTTCCTGTACAACAGCAGCTTAATGGGAGTGACTGTGGCGTTTTTGCCATTGCATTTGCAGCCTGCTTAGTGCATGGTTACAAACCAGAAGACTTTACTTTTGACATAACAAGAATGCGGCCACACCTGCTTCAGTGTCTTAAAGATGGAGTTATTACAATGTTCCCTAGTTTTTGATTGCAATGAAATCATTAAAGCTTCAGATTTTCAGTTATTCTGAGACATAAGTAGCAAGACTTAAACAAATGCATCTGCTTTCAGAAATGTTGCCGTACTCAAAAATGGTGAAAAACCATCATTAATTGGAAAATAGTGAAATAGCAATTAATTGGATTAATCAATTAGTAATCTCATCATGTCTCACTATGTACTGTTTGCTTTTTACGATTTTCAAATAAGATGTTTCTGAAATCAGACTGATTTAAAATGTAAAATTGAATGTAACTATGGCACAGATTGGTCAGACAAATAGCATACCCAGAAGTTACTGTTTTTAGTAGTTGTGAATTCTTAGACCTAAGCAAGAGACTTGGAGAAAAGTATATAGTATAAATATTCTAAAATTGTTTAAATTTACTGTCAAGTTCAAGGGAAATATGGTATAGCTTGGGACAAATAACCACCCTAGATGAAAACTCACCACTTGTGAG
This sequence comes from Stylophora pistillata, assembly GCF_964205215.1. NCBI lineage: Eukaryota > Metazoa > Cnidaria > Anthozoa > Scleractinia > Pocilloporidae > Stylophora > Stylophora pistillata. The sequence continues at coordinate 18,689,063 of NC_142527.1, read as the reverse complement.
ATCTTTTTTCCTGAGAAAATAAAATCTGTATCTCCAAGCAATCATAATAACATTATAAATATAACTGCCATTCTATTATATTCTACTTGACCTAAACGTTTCATGAATAGTTACATATATGATAAATATTTCTAGATAATATTGATATTGATCTGATTACGTACCCACACAGGTAAACTAATTTCCTAAATGTTCATCGATGATCAGTCAAATGGTACAATTGGGGGACATAAGTTTGTAAGTGCAGCTGAAACCCTTAGAATCTGATCAATCAATGGAGATTGATCCTTAGAACTAGTGGATAAAAAGTCTGTTGGAAGAATTCCCTCCAAAATGGTATACTTTCTGCGTAGAAGCCCAATCACTCTCTCAACGTGAATTCTGACATGGGCAATTTCCCTTGTCTTTTCTACGTCGATAGGGTCTAGTTGTGTTTTTCCTTTAGTAAAAGCAGGTATCACCAGTTCAGCTCTTTTAAAAGCCACACTTTCTTCAACAGTAAATCCCCTATCTGCCATTACCATATCTCCAGGAAGAAGCTTATTCAGCAGACCACAATTTTCAGTTAAATATTTGTCAGAGGTTCTGCCTCCCCAAGCATTTGACAAGAATGAAATTGTCCCTTGGGGGGTGATACCAATGAGTACCTTGATGGTGTTGTGGTGCTTGTAGGATGAAAATGTCTGTGCCCTTGCAAGAAGATTCGTAGGGCGCTCAATGAAAATCTCAAAGCAGTCGATAATTACTGTGGTTCTATTTCCAAATGCAGATTGAAAACATTTGGGCATTGTGTGCCATAGTTCATGTCGCTCTGGCCAGTAAATCAATGGTGAGAGTCGAGCATCCATAACTTCCATCCAGGTAGTATAAATTCTGTAGACCGTTGACACTGATACTCCAAAACGGTATGAAAGATCTTGATATGGGACGTTAATTCGATTTTTCATCAGTGACATGACCATCTCTTGGAATTTAGAGAGAGATTTCGATTTACGCGTAACAAAGGGTGAGACATGCTCGAAAACAAGTTGGAGAGTTTTAGCTTCGGTAAGACCAGTGTAAAACCTTACTTTTTCGTCATCTGTCATATCATCAGCGTCAAAAGGTGCTTTGCAAGAGCATTTTGAGCTGAACAAATATTCAAACTCGTCTGTCTGAGTGCTTGATTCAGCTTGATCACATTTTACGGTTTCATTTTTATTGGCTTCTATGTCGGCCACACTCAACGTTTCAAAGTGGCTAGCAACATCCTCAACATTTTCGTTCAGAGAACTGTTCGCAAAAATGTCTTTTACTTGTTCACCTGGCTCATCTAACTTGAGTATTTTGGCAGCAGAGGCTTGAAGTGTTTCTTCGTGTTGTC
>NC_142527.1:18677700-18685200 GCF_964205215.1 Stylophora pistillata | reverse complement strand
CATCACTTTGCAAAATGTTTGAACCACCTTAAATAGGTCAGCTTCTTGACAATGACTTAACTTTTGCATACTCTTTGCATTTGTGGCATCTCCAGTTGCGGTTGCTGTTTATTGCCCAGGTTGGTATTTTAACACAGGTGGGATGATACCATTCTTTGCATTTGTCATTACTGCACTGAACATATTCTTCTCTATTGTATGGTAGTCTACAGACACAGTAAATAGCAACAGAGGACTTGATGCTGCTCAAGTGGCAGGGCACTCTCTTTTCAGTTTTGGGGAATGGTGACATTTCTCCATTTTCCAGGCAGTCAACGTAGTGTTGTCGCAAAGATTCTTGATGATACTTCTGATTTGTTGGGTCTATACCATGACACAAATCAGTTGCAAAAGCCAGGGAAAACAGACCACAGTCACTACCTCCAACTTGTCGCTGGACTTTCTCATTGACAAAAGTGACTTTGTCTCCAGGATACATCAACATGCGACAAGCATGCTCTATTGATGTTGAATTCATATTTTTGTAGAGACTATCAAAAATCTTGACGGTACCAGAAGTAGGTGTGGTTGAAATTGTACTAAGACATACCCAGTGTGACCCAGTATTTATGATCTGAATGAACTCTGATGCAGCAGGGACAACAAGAGACCCCTTTACTACTGGATCAATCAGCCCATCTATGAAGGGAAATTGTCTCTTGAGAAGCATTTGCCCTGCATGGATCTCAGAGTCAAAGAGCCAATGGTTCTTCTGTAAAATTGTTGTTTTGCTTTCTAGGTAGAGATTAAGTTTGTAATCTGGATCGTCAGGATAACAATTTGCTATTGTTACCCACGATGCAGGATCTGCTGAATTTTCATCAACAATTATGGTATTTCCTAAAGTAGATTTGCCAAACTGACCTTTGCTAACTGTAGATGATGAACTGTGGCTGGCTGTTGATGACTGACCATTGCTGACTTTTGATGTTTGACTATTGCTCACTGTTGATGACTGACCATTTCTGACTGTTGATGACAAACTTTTGCTGACTGTTGATGACTGACCTTTGCTGACTGTTGATGACAAACTGTTGCTGACTGTTGATAACTGACCTTTGCTGACTGTTGATGACAAACTGTTGCTGACTGTTGATGGCAAACTGTTGCTGACTGTTGATGACTGACCTTTGCTGACTGTTGATGACAAACTGTTGCCAACTGTTAATGACTGACCTTTGCTGACCATCAGTGACAAACTTTCGCTGACTGTTGATGACTGGCCATTGCTGACAAGTGTTGTTTGGCTTTTGCTGAGTGTTGAGGACTGACCACTGCTGACTGTTGTTGATGGACTCACAAGGACTTTTGTTATGTGACAATCACTAACTGTTGATGTCTCACTGTTGCTGATTGTCCATAGGAGACTGTTGCTGACTTTCGATGATGGGCAGTTGCTAAATGTTGATAGCTGACTGTTGTTGAAATGCTCCTCTTTCACTTCGAGAGATTGTTTTTGCACACCTTGCATTTTTGAAGAAGGAGAAATGCATCTTTTTGGTATGTTAGTTGCATGGGGAGCATGAATGCTTTCCTGCTTTTCGTGATCGTTACCAAGAGGAGATTTTTTCTCTTTGGAGATAATGTATTCCCTTAGAGTAGCATAAGGATCATTGCTTGTTTTAGTTTCATTTTGGACATGGTGGTTCTGTTCTTCAGTGCGCTGTTTCTTTGGTAAAGAGGGGTGTTTAGAACCTTTCTTTCGTTTAAGAACACTCTTTGAGTTGGACCTCTTGGCTTGCATGCTGTTAACAGGAACTTGAACTTTGTAGTGTTTTTGCATCATAGATGCAAATTCTCCAACTATGTTCCGAAATCTTCTTTTCTTTGGGCGCACAGGTAATGGCAGGTAATTTATAAAGGATGATTGGAGTTGTTTCTTGCTACTTTGTTGATTAATCAATGTTTGTGATGAGTTTTCCTTTTCATCAATAGTTTGAAAAGTTGTGAACTTATTGAGTAAGACTTCAAGAGAACTGTTTAGGTCTTTGAGGACACTTTCATCTTCAATATTGTATGTCAGAGATGTTAGTCCTTTAAGTTTCTCCCTACATATTATTGCCTCTTGCCTGATTTGGCTTTCAATACCTTTTATTTTCTGTTGTGGGACTACTGCTTTGTCATCTGGCTGTTTTTCTGGTATCTCTTCATCAAGAACATTGTCATTTTCTTTGTTACTTTTGTATTTAGTAAAATGAGCAAACACATGCTCCTTGTCTAGTGAGAGATAAGGGTTTTCGCGATATTTTTCTGGTAATGTATCCCACTGCCAGGTGGGGAAGTAGTTGAAAATTGCAAAAAAATGCTTGCATAGCAGGCCAGTATGGCAAAAATCAGGACAGCTGCAATGTGGCATTACATCCCTGGAACCAAAAGACAGATTGTACCAAGTGTTTATTGAGAGTGATCTCACTTGGAATTGACCAACTTCTGTGTCAGTGCAAACTTCCTTAATGTGGTGAGGTTCCACTTCAACAGCTGATCTTATTCTCTGTCTGCAATGGTTAATAAACGGTCTGGGTTTATTGTGCAAGTATTTTGGCACATCTGAGTTGTAACGCCTGTACTGTTCACTGCATTTTGTATAGAGCTCCACATACCTGGAAAATTAACAGCTTTTTAATGTGCTGTTTCTAATGTATTGATATCAGACTTACATATTTCAGATTTGTCACATTATTTAAGTGGCTGAGACCTATTTCCAGCACACTCCAGCACATACTTTGATTGTACCATAGTACTCATCTTTATCAGTTTATGCAGCTATAATACTGTTTCCAAACTAAAATGCAACCCTTACTTAACAAAAGTAATTATGATCATTTTCTTGACATAATAGGTGAACAACATGGAGTAACCTGTGGCTTTAACTGGTTATAACTCAAAGACAAGCTTTTATTATCAAATTTTAATCAGTATGCTAAGATGTAACTTGAAAACTTTAAAAATATATTTTGGAAGCTATCTTAAATAATTCAAAATTTGAGGTGTAATGTAGCATAATGATGATAGATCAATAATAAAAAGAGGGGTCACAGCTGAGCTTGTTTTTGAGTTCTAACAATAGAAAGCTAAAATGAGGTGTGTTTTCAATAGGCTATAATGTTGCTAGTAACCTGTTTTGCCGAGAAAATTGTAACTTTTAAGCAAGGATGGTGCATTCATTTGGTTCCAGTAATAATAGCATCAACTGATAAAGAGTGGAAATATTGATCCATCAAAGTATACATGGTGGAATGTACAGAGAAAAGGTTTGACCCACCTTAATACATACAGTGAGCATGGGAATTTTTTGAATTTGCTAACTGCACTTCTAGTATCTACTTGTACCTTCTGTATTTGTCTGGTAAAAATTCCTCAATTAATGTTGTAATCATCCCACTGAGGCTGTTGTTATTTCGGTCCTTCAGGTACTGGTATTTCAAGGACTCATTCTGTCCCTCAATGCCATTGTTGGTGTTGATATTTAACATAAATCTGTCTCGCCTGAAAGCCCACACCCATCGCTGTAATGTTAAACAAAGTACAGGAAACTTGAACTTTTAAATGAATTGGTGTTGATGCATGTTAACAGCTCACAGTATCAATTCATGATTGCTTATACATGGTTCGTACGCTTTTGACTTTCTGAAATTCCATGACTTTCCATGACTTTTTCCATGACCTTTTCCGATTTTCCATGACCCAATTGTTCAAATTATTTTTCTCAATATATACTTAAAGTACCATCAATTCGTTTTTTCCTTGCATGTTAACCAAATTGTAGAAAAGAAGAAGATGCTAAGACCAGTTAAATTCATACGTATAACACGGAATCTTTATTTCCGTGCAACAAAATGACACAAGTGCAACAACACGACGTAAACAGATACTTTTTTACTAAACTTTACAGTCCAGAACTATATCTTTTAAATTTCCTAAGATAAACTTTACAGTCCAGAACTATATCTTTTAAAATTTCCTTATAAAACTGTACAGTCCAGAACTATATCTATTAAAATTTCCTAACAAAATCTGTACAATCCTGACTTAATTTCCTTACAAAACCTGTACAGTCCAGAACTATATCTTTTAAAATTTCGTAACAAAAAATGTATAATCCAGACTTAATTTCCCAACAAAACCTGTACAGTCCAGAACTATATCTATTAAAATTTCCTAACAAAATCTATACAATCCAGACTTAATTTCCTAACAAAATCTGTACAATCCAGAACTATATCTTTTAAAATTTCGTAACAAAAACTGTATAATCCAGACTTAATTTCCTAACAAAACCTGTACAGCCCAGAACTATAAAATCTTAATTTCCTTACAATACAGTCATTGTTTCAGTGTTCACAATTGCAGTATGAGGTTTCAGTTTTCATCTACAATATAGAAAAATATATGAGTGCATCCTTGTATGGTAATGGTAACAAATCTATTTGTTCTATGGTTAAATGCTTGCAATTCTGGTAAATAACTTCAAGAAAGCAGTACTTTTGGACAGGTTGTCACTCGGACTTATTTATCACACTCTTCCAATTCCTTGTTTAAGTTTTCTAGTTCTATCTTCTTCTCCTTTGCTGCATTTCTGAGTGCATTTGATTCGGTTAACAAGACGAGCTGCCTCTTCACCTCAGCCTCTTTAGCTAATTTGTCAGCATCAAACTGTAAGGTGGTGATCTCTGTTTCAAGTCTCTTCTTTTTCTTCTGGAAATCAGCTTTTGCTTCATCCACAGATTTTCGTTTGTGGCTTTTGGCAACATTTTCCGCAAGCTGTCGCTGCTCTTCAAGATGGGCGTGATACCGCTGTCTTCCTGCTTTAGCAGAGGTAAGAAGCTCGCTCGAAATGACCAATTTATCAAGTCCATCAATACTCAATATGTGGTCATGAATGGTGCGTTGGGCAACGAAAGTGGTCTCCTTCATATTCTCAATCATTAGCTGTCGGTTAACGGAAAATCCCCTTTCTACACTTGCTTGCCCATGTGAGAGACACAAGAGGAATTTCACAACGTCCCACAGTTTGGAAAGTGAACCGACAAGACCAATGTGTTTTTGGAGAAATGCATCCAATCTCTGATCTGTAAAGTCAAAGTCTTCAAACTCAGACTTGTGCACCTGTGTAGCCCGTTCCGTAAATTCACTGTACTGTGACAACAAAATGTCACAATCATGAATATCAACCCTCTTGCATTCTACCAATTTCTTGAGGACAATCTTGAACCTCGCACAGCTTGCTTCTTTCTCTGTCACAATATGAATCGGATCCAAACAGCACAGGTTCCTGGCAAGGGAATAGGCAATTGGGGTCTTCTCAATAAGTTTTCCAACTGTAGCTCTAAGGAACGACTGGAATTCCTTCCTAAATTCATATGTCTGACGATCACTGATTTTCTTGGCTGCTTGCAATTCTTTCAGCTTCGTGGCAGCAACAAAACCAACATCCAACTTCTCCACGTCAAGGCAATTCTCCCTCTTCTTGAAGTCAATCTTCAGAAGCTTTACTGCAGAGCTGGCACCCTGGAGTACATCAGCTTTGATGAACCTTTTCATGAGACCACGAATCACCTTCTCTAGACTGCTGGCCACAAATGGTAGAAGAGGGCTGTCGCTTTAGAACTGTACCAGAAATGGTTGCAGCTGTTTAGCCACTGACTCAAAAGCAGCAAATTTGAGAGGCATTAGTGGATCTTGGGTTGAATCTCTTATCGTCTTGTAGGACTTTGAAGTTGGCACACTACATTTGCTGCTACGTTGCACCGTTGTCACATACAAAGTGACTTCTTTCCATATTTCCTGGGCCCGTACTACAACTGGCAGGTTCTCCAGCCATCTGTGCTTGCAGTACTTAATTGGAAATACAACACTGCTGGTTATTTCTGTGTAATCCTCTCTTCGTGCTGGTGAATCCACAAATAACCAATGAAGAGAAGACAGAACTTCCTGAATGCTCCAAGTAGATGCCTTTGATCCAGCTTTGAAAGCATTGTGTACAATGTGAAGTCCACAAGAGCCTACGTTAACTAAGATGGGTGCGTTTTCGTCAACCTCAAAGATCAGTTCCTGGAATAGCTCATGCAGTTTCCAATTCACGTTAGGCCCGTCCATTGACAACTGCAATATGTTGGACTTCTGAATCTTGATACTATCAAGGTAGCTAACGATCTTTTCCAAAAGGTCGTCGGCTGTAGCATGTCCCAGAAATACAGAGGTTAGGTACCTTGTCTGCACTCTGGAGTTCTTTGCATCCCAAAACCTAACATGCAGATCCATCTGCTTGGTTTGGGTAACTTTATTGTGCGATTCATCAAAAAGTAAAACAAACAATTCAAGTTTTGTGACTTCATCCGTAAGCTTACGTTGGAAATAGGGTGCTATGCCAAAACAAGCTAAGTAAGCACATTTTTTCTCGCCACAGGAAAACTTGCTGGCTATCTGGCTGTCCGGAAACATACGTTTAAATAGTTCTGGAATGTCCTCACAGCTCTTGTAACTATAGTGAGACAAGATTACTTTCAGTGCCCACAAAACTTCTGCAGCAAGTGTCTCATTTGAAGCCACATAATTTCTTATATCACCGGCACCGGAAGAACATGGCTGTTCAGAGCGTCCTACTTCATGTGAACCACGCTGGCTTCCAACAGCAGGTAAAAAGTTTCTGAGGCTGGCATTGCTACTCTCGTCTAAAATCAAATTAAAAAATGTTTGTTTATGAATATCGTCAAAAATGAGCCCTAATTAAATGAATTTACTGTCACAGAAATCCTGGAATCTCAAAATTTCACAATAGCCTCATCGAAATTGCAATCCACTTATAAAAATAAACCATATTTTACAGGCGCCGCAACAGAACTGAAGGAGGGGGGGCTGAAGCCATAATTAATCCCAATGCTGAGCCACAAATGTCAAGGAAAAATAAAAACTCACTTTTAGTGTATTAGTGTTGTATCGCATAGTATTAACTATTGTATAAATTTTGTATTAATAAATAAAGATGCGCTAAATAAAAAAATATGAAATGGCCGTTTTGCTAGTCCCTCATAATACATTAACTTTATATCTGAAATTTAATATACCTCCGAGTTTAGTCCCACCGGCCCCCAACCACCCCCCCCCCCCCCCTGCAGCCTCTCAAAAACTCAAAAGAACACTCTTGCCTAAACATCGGTACAATCCATGCATTATCTTTGTCATCCCGAAATTAAAAAGACATTTATTTATATTCTGTCGCTTTAGATGACAAATTCTTTGGTTCTGTTTGATTATTTTGCCGATTCTTATTACACCACAGCACTTAAATCTATGTTATACCCAATACAGGCTGCATCCTAAATGAATCACGAGTTGGTACAAATATCGAGACAAATATCTAACGCAAACATGCATTTTCTTGTCTTGATGCAAACTTTAAATTCTAGTAAATTCAAATTTGAACACACAAACGTACCTTTAACAGCATCGACGTGCTTCTTC
>NC_142527.1:18657700-18672700 GCF_964205215.1 Stylophora pistillata | reverse complement strand
AACACCTTGGTGGCAATTATACTGAAGGGTACTCCATCAAATGGAATTTTATCATCCTTAAAATACACTTTCCTTTGCCTGGCAAAGGGATCTGTGCCGTGGAAACAAAGGAGACCTTTCATTACATTTATGTTAATTATAATCTCCATTGCATCCTGGTGTGCTACCTACACTACTTTCAACCCAATTTATGTCACAGCTTTTCCAGCTACTATTTCAGAGATTCAAAGAATGATATTTCATTCATGCATGGATGGATGGATGGATGGATGGAAAACTTCATTAAGAGTGTCAATAACCTAGCTAGGGAAGATCCCTTACTAATTAGTGGACACAAGAAAGGAAAAAAAGGTGCTATTTACATTAATATTTATATAACGACTAAGAGAAATTCTATAGTTACCTAATAACAGGATTTATGAGAAAAATATTTAAAACTTATGATAGATTGATAAATTCATCAAGCTACTGAAGGGATAACGCTGTTTATAAGACCCCCTCTCATGCCCACAACATATATTCACATCACTGTACCACCCACACTCTGTAATTCTATGTTTAGTGCTTGGTTAGATACACTTACTGATCAGGACATAATAGAATGGCTAAAAGAACTTTCCATAATTATTACTCTTATTGTTATTTTAATGTGTTGATAATTAAGGTTATTATTTTCGCAATTTTTTATGTCTTTTTTTGTCTTACCTCCAGCTCCAAACATTTTGTCGGATTTAAAACAAGAGAATTTTGATGTAGTTTCCAGTTCATATTCCCTCAGTACAGCCATAGCTTCTTCAACTGATTTAACGTAGCCAACATACTTGTTTGTTGAACCTCTTAACATTGCCTGCCAAGTACATTTGGATTCAGTAGCATTGTCGTTCTTACTTTCTAAATGCATGCCTTCAGCTAAACCGCTTTCTTCAGCATTTGCTGGCAAAGCCATAACAAACACTCTGTAAACTTCCAGATCTCGCGGACGAGGAAACCTTATTATAATTTCCTTTCGAAAAAGCCCGCCAAACAACAATTGGTTGCGGGAAAATCTTCGAAATTGCGAGAAAGCCATTCGGCACATTACCGAAAATTTTCGTGCTCGATCGCCTGTTGCCGAACGTCAGTTTCATGGATGGAAAGATACACAGGTTGTCACGCCATCTATCAAACTGACGTTGTTCCGCCTTTGGAATCTAAACAGCTTTACCCTGGAAAAGAATACCCCAAGTTTTCAAGATTTATTGAAATATATCAGAAGCCTGTTTTATGAACCAAGCGAAACAAAATATGCCCCTGAAAAGCTCACAAAACGATGGGAATCCGGCAGGATCATCCGTCATGTTTGTTTTCACGAGAAGGTTCCGACGCATTAACCGAAGATGTTCACGGGAGATCATATGACGTCACGTCAGTTTGGTGGATGGAAATAAGTGACGACCTATTGAAATAGCTGCTTTAAAAGGATTAATTTGTTTTTAGACATCCTTAAAGTTCGTGAATGACAACGTTATTTAACGGAAACGGTGCAGGAACATCATGTATGCTTGATGCGAGAAAATTCACATCTCTCATTATATTGAGGCTACAGAAACGATTTCCATATCCTTACAAAGCTAAATTAGTGCTGTATTTAGGAAAAATACATTGAAACGCTCGTGTTGGATCAGTCATATCAAAAATGGGCCATTTAAAAGACCACGGCAGATTTGCAGGCTAGGGTCGGGTCGGGAAGGGGAGGGGAGGGGAGGAGGTGGGCGCCTAGTAACCAACCAGAGCACCAACTGGATCACGCTACATGAAGATGATTGTTAAGTGGTGAGGTTCACCGTGGTTGCTCTCAGCCATTTAATTTGCTTAGGGCCAAGGTTAGCATTCTTCTGTCTCTGCTCAAGCTCCCACATTAAGAATGAGCGCCGAGTTACCTGGGGGTCGCCATGAATACATACATATACATACATACATACATACATACCAATGCTCACTTGTGAGGACCATGTATGTATGCCTGCATTCTGGGGACACCCATTTCCCCGTCAGGTAGGTAAATAAAGATATGTGCATTTCAAAGTACTCCTCGCGAACGTTTCTCCCGACACATGACATCTTTAAAAATTTCAATCCTTCCCTGTGGGGACAAATACCCATTGTGCTTGTGGGGACATTTTCAAATCTCAGTTTTAACATCAACATTATGTGGACCCATATATAATTTTATTTTAAAAGATGGGATTGACCACCAGCAAGGTTTGGGCCTTTCATCTACCCTCTCAGATAGGATATTTTGGGTCACGATTTTTCAAACATATTGAATACTACATGTACTCTGTGGGGACAATCACACTGTTTCAGCAAACTGTTGTTTTTTTATCCCGCAGTTTCAAAGTACAGCTGATCCAGGTTAATGACACTAAATAGACATACCATATAAAGCGGACCGTAAGAAAAAACGTCACCGACATACGACCTTTCAATAAAGACTAAATCAATTACTTCTCCGAGAAAACAGTTTCATTTTTAACTGGAACTGTAAGAAGTTCATGTAATATATGGAAACCTAAAATTAGTTTTAATGAGTATTGTTCTTGAAACACAAGAAATGAAATTACTATACTTGAAAAAGGCCGTGATACTTCTTTACACTTTAAATGTCATGCTTCTTTGCTGCTGTTTGTTTGTTGACTGAACCATATTTGCTTACGATACAATCGTAACAATTAGAATAGACCGTTGCGCACATAGCCAGTGTCCGTATAGCGAGGTTGACGATGCATGAGGTTGTGACTCAGGACACAGGAAAGTGTCCGTTGTCCGTATTAACCGGTGTCCGTATTAAGCGGGTTAATTTAAGAGAAAATATATGAGCTTTTCGTTGGGACAAACGGAAGTGTCCATATTAAGCGGTGTCTGTAGAGCGGGGTTTTCCTGTAGAGAAGACACAATAACTTTCCACAAAAATAACTTTGATATGGCGTGTTTCAAAATTAATACAATCAGTTAGTTATGCCTACGCTGACAGTTCAAAAACTCAAATCTATTTCTATCTATTGCTTGAGAAAATGATATTCCTTAAGTGATCCTTAACAATTGACTAAGATAAACATTCTGTTACTTTGTACCGTACAGCTTTTAACATCCAGTTGTTTTCTTGCAGAGTATTTGCTTGAGAATTGATATTACTTATGCAATCCTTAACGATTGACCACTGTCTATTAGCCAACCGTTCTTAAATGCACCATACACACTCAGTTTTTCCTTCCCTAACAATTTTTTTCTTGCAATGTTTTTGCTCGAGAAATGATATTCCTTGCACAATCCTTAACGACTGACCACTGTCTATTAGCCAAAACCCCATTACTTTGCTCAATGCATTTTAAACATTCCCTCTTTCCCGGCAAAATCTTCTTTTTTATGTAATTTCCGAGATGTTTGAAAATCTCATCTTTTTCTTCCTTTGTCCAAGGATTATGCTGCTTTGTCCTCTTGCGTGCACCAGCAATACCTGATGATGAGAACAGAACAACAGTTAAATACTGTTGATTTCGTTTTGTCATAACTATTACAATTTCCTCAAATGTGATTGGTTGTTTAACAGCTTTATTTTTGCCAAATTATTCTGTAGAGTTGTCATCGTATACCTGTAATCGGACAGCTGGCTGTAATCGGACACTTGTAATCGGATAGTTAAATCTGCGAATCACATTGCATTAATCCAATTAAATTAACCAATCATAAACATGATCAAGGTATCCACATCAAAGACAACTTTTTCAAGCCAACTGAGAGGATCGTGCATCATACGTATTTAATACCGCAGTTCAAAATAAATGAACTTCATATATACATTGTATCTGATTTATCATCACGGGTTTAATACGAATCAACTTAACGGCCTGTTCCCAGTCGGCTTGTTAGCTCAATTGGAAATATTAAACGGATAATATACATGCTAAGCGTAAAAACAGTAGTCCCCGACTTAGCTAATCAGAGAAATTTATCTTGAAAATTTTCAATAAAGGAAAATACTAATTAAAGTTATTTTTTCAGTAAGATTGATAAAATGTAAACAGTAAATGTTATTAAAAAAAGGATGTACCACTTTCTTTTGGCACTGATGTTGTACCAGCTGTCCTTGACTTGTCCAATCTTGGCTGTTACAAAAGAAAAATATATAACAATGATATTACCATCAGGCAAATACAGGCCACAATATTCTCCAAAACAATTCTTTGGAGTAACTGTAGAAACTACTGTATAAACATTAGTTTTAGAAACACAAGACAAGTTCTGTGCATTGTCACATCAAAATGAAAGGCAAAGCAATGAGGTATCAATAACACCGACACAAAAAATGTCCACTTACGCTTCCTTTTTGCTGTGCACTTCCACTTGGACTGTCTTGCTCTGTACCGATATCACTGTCTTCGTCTGATTCAGAATCCCTATCATCTAAATAAGCAAGTGGAACAGTGTAAGAAGTGGAACTGCAAACTAAATAAGTTACAAGCCTACTAGTTGCAAAGTTTAACACTAGCAAGCCTTCACTGAGATTTCCTCATTGTAAGGGTGTCCTGTTTACAGAGGTTCCTCAACAGATGCATCAACGAGCAACAATATATCAGTGCCTACCTTCGTCCGGATGAGATAAGCCAACCCTTGACCCTTTGTCTACCAAAGTAAAATACTCATTAAACAGGTAGTTCTAACTTTGTCATCTTTGGACCAAACCATGTAGAATATCCCTTTGTTGGAAAGCTAACAAGAAGTACTTTGCTGTAGTGATGTTATTTTTTCTAAATATTTTAATATTGTTTCTTGAAGCTTTTGCAGTTTAGTACTTTTGTCCACTTGGTAGCCAAAGGGTTGACATTTCCACTTTTCCCATTGAACACAAGCAGTAGCACAAGCCCCTCTAAATGATCATGCCTTGCCTCCTAGTACCTGCCAGGGAAACGGTTTATACCTACCTGCAACTGGGTCAATGTCTTTGTCCAGATCAATATCATCTAGGGATTTCCCAGCCCAGTGCTGGGTTTTTCCCTCATCCACTGTTGTAAGAATCTTTCCAACTTTTGCAAGCTCAATGGTTGATTCATGTAATCGGTAGTATTCTCTGTGGACAGTGATGTCATGGCCTAAATGACGAGCAAGCCAGTCCAGTTCATTTTCTTGAAGGTCTAAGATTTGTGATACAGTAGCCACATATTTTCGAAGCCTTGTACTTGTCACAGCTTCAGGTTTTTCGAGCTTCAACTCATCACTTGTAACGACCTTTCTCATACACTCCCATGGTCTTAAATGACCCAAAGAACCATTTCCAGTTGTTGCAAATAGGTAGGGGTTTTGTGGATTGATGCCAACCTCACTTCGCGTTTCCACCAACACATCCATTGCTTGTTTAACCTCCTCTGTTAAAAGAAGTGGCACCTTCCGGCCCCTCTTCCCCTTAATTTCAACCATATCGAGCCTAGAAAGAAAAATAAAGTAAATGAATGAAAATTACCAAAGGTGTGCAAAGTGTTTCATATGCAATTTGAGGCCATAATGATAATAAATAACATGAACTCTTTGTAGTTCAAAGACATTGTCAATGTTTTCTTCCTCCTTTCCTCCTTCTTACTCGTATAAACACTCTCCACTCTCTGGGAAATAAACAGGCTAAGGAGAATAGTGAATAGGGAAAATAGAAAACTTAAAGGGCATATGTAAAATATTGTACACAAATTAATTTTAATGAATTCTTCAAGATTCAGTGAGGCAACTTCATGGACAGTGGTAACTTAATTTTTTAAATTATTGCTACATGCAGATAGCAAAGAGAATGGAGTTGAATGGAAAGATGGAGTAAAGCACTTCAAGAAATCATGTACTCTAACAAAACAGTCATAATCTAAATAGAGGATATTACACGGGCACGCAGAGATACAAAATTTTGCTTCAAGTGTTGACATATATTTCAAGAGTGAGCGCATTCTATTTATTGTATAAACACCAATTGAATACCAAATTGTTGCCTTTCCCTGCCAAAAGTTAGATTTCGTATTCAGCATTAGTGACAATCTGGACAATGCTATCTTCACACTGTGAAGATACAATAATTTTATTTATACAGTGTATCTTCACATGTGAAGACATCATCATGTGTGGAAGCTTGCCCGGTATTTCACCGGTGTTCATATAATAGAGTCATAAAAGAAATAATCATACCTTTTAAGCAAGTGCTGTTCAATGCCATTGAGAGATGCTACAACATCTTGATTTGTGTTTTTCCTCCAGTCAGGACGATTGATGTAAGTCTCCAGATAAAGTTTAGCTGTTTCTCCTCCTCTCCGTTTGTTGAAAAGTATCAATCTGTTGAGCACAAACTCACTTAGGTCTCGCCAGCTTTGTAGAAGTGGTTTGTTTGTGCCTTGCAGTTGCTTGGTGAGTGCAATGATCTTTGATGTGATGAACTCCTTTAACTTCTGAAGGTCACTGGTGACAGGTAGAAGATCAGGCTGATTATGTTTCCTATCATTCAGAGTGGTTACAGAGTGATGGCTAACACGGTAATTCCACTCTGCTTCCATTAGTTTCTCAAAGTGTTCAACATCTTCCAGTACACCTTTGTCTTTCTCCCGGAGTGCTTTCCCACGAACAAAAGCAACACATTTCTTCAATGAGTGACCAATATGCAAAGCCAAGGAGGGTGTTCCGACTTCCTTTTCACCTCTCTTTACATCAAACTTAGAAATCTGCATCACACACTTCACAATAGCATCAAACTTACTGGGACGAAGAAACTGCGACAGGTTGGCACTATCATTGTCTTCTGTCTCCCTAAGTGATATTAGTAGACAAGCAAGGTGTCGCATCTTTTGTGAAATGTCGTGAGATCTCTTTGTGCCAAGCTTTTCTACCATCATGGTTCCAAGAGCAGAAATAACTAAATCATTCCGAGCTACAAGAGATATATCATCTGATCTCATGGAGGCCACAACATCTTGGAACAGTGAGCTCTTACCAGGGCGTATTGATGGCAAGACGAGCAATTTACTCTTAGTCTGAAGCCTTTGATACTTCATGTCATCACCTTCATCATCATCGACGTGACTACCAGTACTTCTGAAGTTGCAGACTTTAACATGCCTCCAAAGGTCTTTTCTCTTCAAAAAGCCCAGACAGTCAGGGCAAGGCAGAAAGTCATCCTGAGAACATCCCTCTTCCCCTCCTGGTCTTCGCATAACGATAAGCTGTCCACTTTTCGACTCCAACACACGTAAGTTGTGATGGAAATTGCCTTGGAGACGTAACTTTTCAAGAGCTTTCTTTCGTTCTTTTGAGCTGCGTGGATGTGCAAATGCTTTGGCTACCTCTGATTCATCACTGTGTTGACGTTCCAAATGGCGAGAAATTTTTGCATATAGCTTCTCACAGAAAAAGCAGGCTTGCCGTTTGTCATAGACCCTAGCATTGCCCTCCTTCTTCTTTACACAGGTTATTACCACTGCAAAACAACCATGTGACACATTTAACATCAACAGAAATCAATAACAGAGCTCAAATTTATGGCCTATTCAGTGGCCATGGCGATAACAGATTAAAGTTCCTAAAGCTGCTTTCTTTTTGTTGCAAATTAAGTGTGTGTGTGTGTGTGTGGGGTGGGGGGGGATGGTGAGAGGGGGGGGGTAATTTGCATTAAGTTGTTTAGTACCTTAAGTATCAACTTCAATTCACAATATCAATGTTGTGGTTCAATTTTGTCCCTGGTTCAAATTTTATTTTCTTTGTTCCAAACTCATCATTAAGATACAATGAAATATATGAAGTTCATATATTTTGAACTGCGGTATTAGATACATAATTATGATGCACAATCCACGCAGTAGATAGCGCTATTTAAGCAATAGCGAAATCAGACCTGAAAAAAATCAGGCCTGTACGGGATTCGAACCACTGACCTCTGCGATACTAGTGCAGCGCTCTACCAATTGAGCCAACAAGCCAACTGGGAGCAGGCCGTTAAGTTGATTCGTAATAAACCCGTGAAAGTGATAAATCAGATACAATGAAATATATGAAGTTCATATATTTTGAACTGCGGTATTAGATACGTATGATGCACGATCCTCGCAGTAGATAGCGCTATTTAAGCAATAGCGAAAATCAGACCTGAAAAAAATTGGTAGAGTGCTGCACTAGTATTGCAGAGGTCAGTGGTTCGAATCCCGTACAGGCCTGTTTTCAGGTCTGATTTTCGCTATTGCTTAAATAGCGCTATCTACTGCGAGGATCGTGCATCATATGTATCATTATCATTAAATTACCCAAAACAAAATAAAATAAAATTTTAACCAAGGATAAAATTAAACCAGTACATCAATAATGTAATTCAAAGAAAGCCTCCTGACATTAATCACGCTTAAAATACATGGTCAATGAGAATCAAAGTAAGTTTAAATAATTTTACAATAATTTGAATTTCATTTTGAGCTGACGTCAGGCAGGTTCATTGTGGTATCTTTGTTTCCTGACTTGATTTTTTTTCCCTGGAATGATTACTCAAAGTAACTTTAATAGAATGATATTATTTTCCTTTGACTAGCCTTACCTTCATCTGCTACCTTTTGATCTTGCACCTGATTACTTCCAGTCTTTGATTCCAACTTTAAGGATTTTGTTCTTTGCTTTGTCTCTGTTGATGCAGGTACATGTACTTCCAAACACTTATTCCGGCTAGTTCTGTTATGGAGTTCTTTCAAATCTAAAAGAGTTTGAATTTGGTATATTTCAAGTAAAATAACTTATTACTTCTCTCTTTCCCTCTTACTCGTGTATGTTTTTGCCTCCTTATTTTAATACTGATGTTTGCAATTGACCAAATGACTTGTAACGCCATGTATCTATATAACACCAGGAATGTATACTGTGCATGTGACCATTTACCCAGAATACCATGCAGATGTTGTGTAACAGCGGAATGTACAGCCAGATGTACATGTATCTGTCGTGACCCAAACAAGTGAACATGTCCCCAGAATGTCACACATTTTTTTGTAACAGCATTATTACCTATTATAGTTTGATGCAAACAAGTGTGCATGTCCAAACAATGTCACTCGGTGTGACAGTGGAAAGATGTTAATGTGCAACTATCTTCGTAATGCAAACAAGATGTAGAGACATCCCCACAATGATATGCAGATTTTGCATAACTTAGGTTTGGCTATACAAGGCCACACATACAACTCCCCATACAAGGCCACACAAATGATTGGAAAACAGCAACAACCAAACAGTATTACTTCCTCCATGTACCATACACAGCCTACAAAAAAACATTTCCATGAATTTTACCCCTTGTAATGACCTGATTTGTTATTTCATTACTGATAGTAACTGCCATTTATGACCAGCCTTACCCTTGCCTGTTGCTTTTCGATCCTGGCAATTCTTTTTTCTTGAGTTACTGGCTTCCTTTAATGCACTTCTATCAGTATCTCCCTCATCCTCATCATCAGTGCCTGATTCCATAACCGAGGCTTTTCTCCCCCATTTCCTCCCTGTTAATGCATGCAGTTCCTCGGAATCTTCATCACTTGTGCTATTATAGGGTCGTTTCACATTATCTAATAGAGATTCAAGTTAGTTAATATACAGTACTGGTAAGTGACTGATGACTTTTAGTTGTTAGTGATTCGGTTTATCTATTTACAAGCATAAATTGCCAATAATAATAAAAAAATCGTTTATTGAGCGGATATACAGTGAAGGACCTATAAGGATGATGTTCATCCAAAGTAAATTACATTAACATTAATTTTCTTGTATGTCTGCCTCCCAGGTATTGTGTAGAAAGCTTGCACCAATGAATAAAAATTAATGTCTTTCATGATAACAACTTTGTGTCAGGATTTTCCAAAATGAAAAAAAATAGGAGGCTCCAACTGAAAAGTAGCCGGAGCATTATTAAAACAAAGCACCAAGACTTTTGTGGAAAATACACTTTTTTGGCATGAAACAACTACATAGCTCTAGTTCAGTTAAAATCAGGTAAAAAGTTAGGGTTAGACAATTTTTAGGGTTTTGGGTTAAGCTCCTCTTGTGATGATAAGAGATGCTATCAGAAGAATGGGCATGAAAGTACTTAGTAAGTAAGTAAGGATTTTATTTATAGAGGGGGACACATAACAGCTGTATAGCTGACAAACCTCACTGTGGCCCTCTAACTAGATTATACAGCATTACAAAAAACTGATAAATAAATAAATATATAAATAATTACAAAATTCTATAATAGAAGTAGCAGGATAGATTAAAAATATTCAGAAAGATAAAAATTCATTTATAAAAAATTAAAATTAGATGTGCTATTGCTTAATATTAACTTGGGGCAAACACTTGAACTACAGTAGCTGGTAATTTCCATTGGGCACTGAGTACTTTTGAAATCACTGAACTAAGTGACCAATATGCTACAGTATATTCCCAAAAGGACATCTATAGATTTGGAGTCGTAATAAAAAAGGATGTAACTTTTGTCTTTAAGGATAACTAGTGAACATATCCACAAAATGTTACCTTGATTATTTGCTACAGTAGAAGATAAAATGTGAAACTATCTTCCATAATGCAAACAAGAGAAGTGCAAAACGAATTTGTAACCCATACTATGTATAAATGCAAAATGTATAACTATCTTTATATTTTAGTAATGAAAACAAGTAGAAAATGTACCACGCAAGGTCACACACAGAGAGTGTTACTTCATCCAAGACATTACAGAATAGTTTTAGCCTACAAAAAACAATCCCTACTATAAATTTCACTCTTTGCAAGGAACTGGTTTGTTACATAAGTACAGTAACTTCCCTTTGTGACCAGCCTTACCCTTGCCTTTTGCTTTTTGATCCTGGCACTTCTTTTTTCTTGAGTTAATGGCTTCCTTTAATGCACTTCTATCAGTTTCTCTGTCATCCTCATCACCAGTGTCTGATTCCATAACCAAGGCTTTTCTCCTCCATTTCTTCCTTCTTGATGCATGCAGTTTCTCAGACTCTTCATCACTAGAGCTGTTATGGGGTCGTTTTCCATTATCTGGTAGAGTTAATTTCAAGCAAGTTGATATACTCATAAGTGACTACTGACTTTTAGTTGTTATTGATACATAATTTATATGCCTTCTTACTCTTCACAGTGTGTTTACAGCTGTAGTTATTGTTTTAAGTTATCTGATACTTGCCAATTTTAAGTAAGCTGGTTTCCAAGGGTAAAATAAATTTACAGTACAATCCTGTCTTTTTTCCCTGTTATTGATTTGGATTTTCTCCAGTGCATTTGCAAAATGCTAAGATTGTTTTTATATTGTGGATATAATGAAATAATAGAATCAGAAAATCTCAGCAAAAGAACAGAAACTGTTGATACTCAAAGAGCCAGTGATGTCCCCACAAAGTTAACCAGATGTTGTGTCAGAGTACTGTATATCAGGAAGGATTGCGAACATAACAATTACTATCTTACACAAAGTATGCAGCCAAATGACCATGTCCCCACAATGTTACAGAGATATTGTGTCAGTAAATCAGGAAGGATTAGGAATAACTATCCTTTATTATATAGCGCACTGGTCCTCAGTTAAATGTAGTAAAATGATTGGTTCCCGAGAGGTCCAGATTTTTTCATCTGGACCTTGTACGGCAGATCTGGACCTTGTATGGAGGACAGCTGCCTGACAACAAAATAATAAAGAAGACTGTCATAAAACACGACGGGCATTTGAGAACACGAGATAATTTTTTTAAAATTTCCCAAGTGTTCTCAAATGACTGGAGTGTTTTATGACAGTATAATGCATGGCAAAAGGTTTCTTTATTTGCTTTATAATATAACCACAAGGACATTTCAAACCGAGCAGCATACAGCCTATTACCGACAAAACTGGCAACACATGTTTACAAAACAAGAAATTAAAGCAAGATAACAAAATTTTTCCTAACAAGATGACAAAGACAAAAGAGGGTACTATTTTTTTTCATGTATTCAGCTGAAAAAGTTTTGAAATTTTCTGAGAGATCATGGTTTAGTGGAGCAAGGTGGCTTTCTTGCAAGCTGTTTGCTGTTTGTAAACAAGTTTCCCAAATTAGTTTAAGCTACACAGCAACAATTTTCAGACGTGAATGGGATAAAAGAAATTTAGCCTTTTCAAATTTTTCTCACCTTAAAAGATTCTTGAAATCAACTTTTTAGCTGGCTATCTTAAAAACCTGAGGCATGGCCATTTGTTGAGCAAACGGCGAGAAATGTGGCTTCCCCAAGACTTGTTCATGTCATAAATAAGTTCAAGCTTAATTTTCCCCTTGGTTAATGATCGAAAACTTCCTCCTTTTGTGAACGTTCTGAGATTTTTTCCTTCTTGGAATGTCTGAGCAAATTTGTTTTCTTTAGTAGATAGCACAAAGAGGAGCTGTAAACTGCCGGCCCCTCCAGCGACCATTGAATAGCTTCAACACCGCTCGTATCTTGCCCAGATATATTTTGTTAGGCCTTTCCACAGTCCAATTGGTAAAAATATCGCTTGTCTGTCAATTAATCGATTTCACTCAATTTCAGCTGTCTGTATTGCTATGTTCCTTTGTTTTTGCCACACGGCCAGCCGAACAACTCCTTCTCAAAACTATGTAACACGTTTTTCTTGTTTTATACTCTGGTTAAACATAACTTTTTAGCCAATCAGAGGGCACGTTATATCAAAGTTATATTTAGAAATAATGCTATTATTTGCAGCAGCATCATTATTTTATTGACCAAGCTTGCTCGGTCCGGATAGCGGGATATTGATCTTCTTTTCATGCGTGTTGTGGACCGAGCCTGAAGGGCGAGGTCCATAACACACATGAAAAAAAGAACTTGACCAATATCCCCCTATCCAACCTCGCACTTGGTCAATAACCCACATTTATAATGCTACCAAATGACCTTGTCCCCACAATGTTACAAAGATATTATGTCAGTGCACCAGGAATTGGGATTGTGTATTAATACTTGTCTTACATAATGCAACCAAGTGGTCATGTCCCCGATGTAACAGCAGAAAGCTGTAAGTAAAGCTGCATCTTTGTTAACACAAACAAGATAGTAAGCCATGTAAACAAACATGTCAAAAAAATTAATTTTTCTATAACAGCATTACCCAAACTTTGAAACAATACACAGTTAAGAAAACAGATGGTTAGTGTACACATTCCTTGCTTTCACCTTGTTGTAGTCTGGCAACTGTCCAGTACGACTAGCCTTACCCTTGACAACCCTTAATTACTACAATGTATATCCACAATAAATTTATAGTTTTATCCTACAAGAAAACAATTCCTACTAATTTCAGTCCTTGTAATGACCTGGACAGTGACTGCCCTTTGTGACCAGTCTTACCCTTGCCTGTTGCTTTTCGACCCTGGCACTTTTTCTTTTTGCCTGGGTCACTGGCTTCCTTCCATGCACTTCTATCAGTATCTCCCTTGTCCTTATCACAAGTGTCTGACTCCATAACCAAGGCTATTCTCCTCCATTTCTTCCCTTTTGATGCATACAGTTCCTCAGACTCTTCATCACTAGTGCTGCTATAGGGTTGCTTCACATTATCTAATAGAGTTTCAAGTGAGTTGATATAAATTATTGGTACAGGTAACTGATATTTTTCCCACTATTGATTTGCTTATAATAATCTTCTTGGCAAATGACGAATATTACTTTTTACTGTGCAGACACAATGAAGGAACCATAACAACAGCAATTCACTTACAAGACTTATAATACAATTCAAGGGTAAAGGCAGCCTGTAATAACTACATGGGCTAATTGAGACAGGTGGCCTGGTACCCAAGTCAGAAAAAAATTCATAAGGAAAAATTGACAGCAGCACAAATGTGCAACCAATATGCTACAGTATGTAGTAAGTCCCTTTAACATTCCAATTTCATGCATTCGACAAAATCCTTGAATCTCAATGGCCAATGGGAGTGCATTATTTGCCAATACATGGTTCATACAGGTTTGATAACTTATTATTGAAGGACTTTTCCAGGACTTTTAACAACATTCAAGGAGTCCATTTAAACAGGCACAATTTAAATATTTTCCACAGTCGCTCCAAAAAAGCAATACCTCAAAGTGCAAATAATGTCTTTCAACCAAATGAAAACAGCTATTTCCTTTGCAATCTTCACAATTCGTTTAAGAAGGACCAAAGTTAATACATTTCATGCTTCAAGCTACATTTCCCTCATGGCTTTACCTGTTAAGAGGGGGGCTACACAAGACAACTGGGAAAAAGCCATTAAAGGCATGGTTGAAAACTTTGAATAAGAAACACTAAATTGTCCTGCTATAAAAACCTTAGCCATTTTCAAAGAGACTATAAACCCATTAATTTTCTCAACTGATGCTAGATATTAATGCAACCTTTTGATGTTAAAATGAGCTTGATTTGCTGTATTATCAAGTCTTCAAGACCTTTTTCAAATTTAAGGAGTTTTCAAGGAGAAAACCATTTTCAAGGAGTTTTCAAGGACCTAGCAGTTTTTCAAGGAGTATTCCAGGCCTGTGCAAACCATGCAATAATGCCCATTTTGAATGCGTCTTATGAAATAATCATGTTACACTGCAGTGACAAATGATGAAATTATGTGATTCTTGCAGTTATAAGTGCAATGAGTTATAAGTGCAATGAGTCTATTGCAACTAGGCCTGAAAAAGAATCAAGCTTGAACAGAGAAGTTGACAATCATAACACTTGCACACATGCACACACACAAACACACACAGACAAATAGGTACTCATAGATATAGGGTACAATTGTGTGGACTACTTATACACAGGACAAAGTTATGCAACAGTGCAGAAGAAGTTGAAACGTTGCAGTGACGTTTCTTGATTGCAGATGTTATAGAAACAAGGAAATTAACCAGCAAAAACGATGTATGGCACATAGGTCATATTGATTGTTATTGGCTGAAGGTAATTCATGT
>NC_142527.1:18587700-18652700 GCF_964205215.1 Stylophora pistillata | reverse complement strand
TAAACTTCAACATTTACAGTGTAATGCAGCAGCAGCAAACATGTTCACTAAACATTAAGTACAAAAACAATCGTTTTTCCGATACTTGTTGATTTACATCTGCATTCACTTCAAACACATAACATCATCTGTAACAGTCGTACCCATGTAGTTTTGTGAGCATGATTCTTTATTTCCCTTTAACTTCAATAGTATAGAGTCAAAAAAAAAATTATGCATTCAATTAATAATCTATGTTCCTGCAAGTATTTATTACAGCTTTGCAAATAAGCGTCATATCTCACCTCAGCTGGGTGACCATACAATGATGCCAGGGGTATTGGTATCCCTAATGATGCAACAAAGAACATGTACATGTAGATAATACATTTGCAAAGAATTCTAGAGGTGGCCACAGAATATACTCATGTGTGTGGGCAATTAACTGCATTATGATTTCAGCTATTTGAATAAATATATTAATAATCAATGACTGAATTAATTAATTTATAATTACAAATACATATTTTCACCCCATTACATTTATGGTTTATAGTGTACTGTAAACCAATGTATATTTTGTGCAGCACATGTTGAGAAAAATATTGCAGCCTTAACACTTTGGCACTGGTCTGAGACGCATGCAGTTTCTTTGACTCTTCAACACTAGTGCTGTTGTGAGGTCCTATCATGCACATTATCTAAACAATAAAGTTTCAAGTTTATATACTGGTAAGTGACTACTAACTTTTCATTTTAATTAATACATATTCCGCTTCTTACTCTTCACCACATGTTTTGTTATGGAATTGTTTAACACAATCTGACACTTGCCAGTTTTGAGTAAACTAGTTTACAAAGGTTCAATAAATTTACAGTGCCATGTATTTGATTTGGTTTTTCAAAAATACATTTGCAAAAGAACAGAAATTGTCATGACTTAGATACAAGAACATATAATTTTCCCACAATGTTATAACCACATTAATTTTGTTTAAGAAGAATTTGGAACACAACAAAATTTTACTATCATATCCAAAGTGTACAGCCCAATAACCATGTCCCCACACGTATTACTAAAAGAAGAAATGACCTAAAACCACTCACAACCACCTACAACCATCTAAAACCACCTACAACTGTTACGATAATGTAGAAACGGCCTTCCGGAAGTCAACATTTACTTTTCTCTTTGACAAGCTAAGACCGTTTTTGAATGTCGGTCAGCTGATCTTTCTTATGTAGCCCTTAAAGGTTATGTAATCTTCAAATGTTATGTAACTTTCTGGACTGATTATGTAATCACTTCGGACATTCCAATCTAGTTCACAAGTTACATGAGTGAACATTGAGATAGTGAGTCGTTGTCATGTTGTTGTTATATCGTTAGCTCTAAACGTAACCTGCCTCTCAAGTAATTAAAGTTTGCGTTCAAAGAAGCTTACTGGACTCAGACTCCCTATCTTGCTCTCTTGCGTCTTAAAGGACAAAACTACAACCACCCACAACCACCACCTACAACCACCTACAACCACCTTCAGAATACTATTGTGTGACAATTTGTGACAATGTAAATGCACACCAAAAATGTTGTCACATGTCTCGCATGTCTCGCATGTCATGACCAGGGAAAAGAAGAGAATTTTTTACACGTAGTTACTAAAACAAGGAATGGCCTATAACGACCTACAATGATCTACAGTGAGCTACTGTGAGATGACCCTGCAATGAAGTAAATGAACATTTCCGGTGTGCATTTAAATTGTTACAAATTGTCACACAATAATATTCTGAAGGTGGTTGTAGTAGGTTCTAGGTGGTTTTAGATGGTTGTGGGTGGTGGTTGTGGGTGGTGGTTGTGGGTAGTTGTAGGTGGTTTTAGATGGTTGTGGGTGGTTTTAGGTCATTCCTTCTTTTAGTAATTACGTGTCCCCACAGTGTTACCCAGATTCTGTGTAAGTACACCAGGGGTTGGGATTAGGAATAAGTAAAGGTAATCACATGGGGCTGAGTAAAATTAAGGATTAATATATCACGCGCATTTTCGGAAGTTACTGAAATTGCCTGAGTTGCACAGCGACGAGGACAAATTCTGCAACTTCCGCAAACACAAGTGATATTAATCCTCAATTTTACGAGGAACCATGTGATTACTTATCTCACACAAAAATGGGATGCCATTGTTACAAAACAAACAGAAATTTCTTTACCTTGGCAGCCGTTGCTAAGCAATTTTCAGCCAATCATTTTCAAGTAATTATGCCCGGCCCAATTACAAAAATTAAGAAAAAAATTAATGCCCTCTGTCTTGACCAATCACAATTCAGTAGTTTTGCCCCTTATTATGATAGCTGTTTTACTTGATGAAACCAAGCGACCACGTCCCCATAGTGTTACATAGATTTCGTGTCAGATCCTATCTGTAGATCCTTGCTTTCACCTAATTTGCTGTAATGTGGCAACTGTCCAGTGTGACTAGCCATACCCTTGTCAGCCCTTAATTATTATGTAAATTCACAATGAAATTAATAATTATTTTTAGCTTTTAAAGAGCAATTCCAACAAATTGCACTTCTTGTAAATAAATGACCTGGTTTGTTATATCAGTACTTGCAGTAACTGCCCATTGTGACCAGCCATACCATTGCCTGTTGCCTTTTCATCCTGGCACTTTTTCTTTCTTCTCCAGTCACCAGCTTCATTTAATGCACTTCTATCAGCATCTCTCTCATTCTCATCACCTCTTGATGCATGCAGTTTCTTGGACTCTTCAACACTAGTGCTCTCATGGGGTCTTTTTACATTATCTAAATAATAGAGTTTCAAGTTCATATACTGGTAAGTGACTAATAACTTTTCATACTAATTCTTACATATTAATTTTTCCTTCTTACTCCTCACCATAATTTTTATGTTTATAGTTATGGATTTGTTTGAGATAATCCAACAGTTTTAAGAAAGCTGGTTTAAAGGGGTACAACAAATTTACAGTACAATGTATTTTCCTTTCCACATTATTCATTTGGTTTTTCAAAAATGCATTTGCAACCTTCCAAGATTGTTTTCATATTGTTGATATACCGTAATACCAGAATAACAAAGTCTAAGGAATAGAACACAAACTGTCATAATCCAATGAGCTGACCATGTCCCCACAATGTTACCCAGATTCTGTGTAAGTACACTAGGGATTGGGATTAGGAATAACTGTTTTACTTGATGAAACCAAGTGACCACGTCCCCATAATGTTAGATAGGTTTTGTGTCAGATCCTATCCATAGTATTCCTTGCTTTCACCTAATTTTCTGTAATATGGCAACTGTTCAGTGTGACTAGCCGTACCCTCGTCAGCCCTTAATATTATTATATTCACAATAACTTATTAATTTTAGCCTTAAGAGAGCAATTGCGACTAATTTTACTTGTAGTAATGACCACGTTTGTTATATCAGTACCTGCAGTATTACTGCCTTTTCTGACTAGCCTTACCATTGCCTGTTGCCTTTTCATCCTGGCACTTTTTCTTTCTTCTCAAGTCACCAGCTTCATTTACTGCACTTCTATCAGCATCTCTATTATCCTTATCACCTCCTAATGCATGCAGTTGCTTAGACCCTTCAACACTTATGCTGTTATGGGGTTCTTTCACATTATCTAAAGAACAGAGTTTCAACTTCATATACTGGTAAGTGACTAATGACTTTTCATTCTAATTCATACATATTCGTTTTCCTCATCTTCACCACATGTTTAGTTATGGAATTGTTTTAGGCAATTGGACAATTGCCAGTTTTGAGTAAGCTGCATTACAGGGGTACAATTATACATTTACAGTACTATGAATTTTTCTTTCCATGTTATTAATTTGGTTTTTCAAAAATGCATTTGCAACCTTCCAAGCTTGATTTCATATTGTTAAATATAATGTAATATCCAAGATTGTTTGCACATTGTTAATATAATGTAATACCAGAATAACAAAGCCTAAGGAAAAGAACACAAACTGTCAAACTCCAAAGAGCTTACCATGTCCCCGCAATGTTACCCAGATTCTGTGTAAGTACACCATGCAGGGATTTGGATTAGGAATAACTGTTCTAATTGATGAAACCAAGTGACCACGTCCCCATAATGTTACATAGATTTTGTGTCACATCCTATCTGTAGTATTCCTTTCTTACACCTTATTTGCTGTAATGTGGCAACTGTCCAGTGCGACTATAAGCCATAACCCTTGTCACCCTTAATATTATTATATTCACAAGAAATTATTAATTTTAGCCTTTAAAGAGCAATTCCAGCTAATTGCACTTCTTGTAAATAAATGACCTGGTTTGTTATATCAGTACATGCAGTAACTGCCCATTGTGACCAGCCATACCATTGCCTGTTGCCTTTTCATCCTGGCACTTTTTCTTTCTTCTCGAGTCACCAGCTTCATTTACTGCACTTCTACCAGCATCTCTATTATCCTTATCACCTCCTGATGCATGCAGTTGCTTAGACTCTTCAACACTAATGCTGTTATGGGGTTCTTTCACATTATCTAAAGAACAGAGTTTCAACTTCATATACTGTTAAGTGACTAATGACTTTTCGTTCTAATTCATTCATATTCGTTTTCCTCATCTTCACCACATGTTTAGTTATGGAATTGTTTTAGGCAATTGGACAATTGCCAGTTTTGAGTAAGCTGGATTACAGGGGTACAATTATACATTTACAGTACTATGAATTTTTCTTTCCATGTTATTAATTTGGTTTTTCAAAAATGCATTTGCAACTTCCTTCCAAGATTGTTTTCATATTGTTGAATATAAGGTAATATCCAAGATTGTTTTCACATTGTTAATATAACTGCAATACCAGAATAACAAAGCCTAAGGAAAAGAACACAAACTGTCAAACTCCAAAGAGCTCACCATGTCCCCGCAATGTTACCCAGATTCTGTGTAAGTACAGCATGCAGGGATTTGGATTAGGAATAACTGTTCTACTTGACGAAACCAAGTGACCACGTCCCCATAATGTTACATAGATTTTGTGTCACATCCTATCTGTAGTATTTCTTTCTTAAACCTTCTTTGCTGTAATGTGGCAACTGTCCAGTGCGACTATTAGCCATAACCCTTGTCACCCTTAATATTATTATATTCACAAGAAATTATTAATTTTGGCCTTTAAAGAGCAATTCCAGCTAATTGCACTTCTTGTAAATAAATGACCTGGTTTATTATATCAGTACATGCAGTAACTGCCCATTGTGACCAGCCATACCATTGCCTGTTGCCTTTTCATCCTGGCACTTTTTCTTTCTTCTCGAGTCACCAGCTTCATTTACTGCACTTCTATCAGCATCTCTATTATGCTTATCACCTCCTGATGCATGCAGTTGCTTAGCCTCTTCAACACTAATGCTGTTATGGGGTTCTTTCACATTATCTAAAGAACAGAGTTTCAACTTCATATACTGGTAAGTGACTAATGAGTTTTCGTTCTAATTCATACATATTCGTTTTCCTCATCTTCACCACATGTTTAGTTATGGAATTGTTTTAGGCAATTGGACAATTGCCAGTTTTGAGTAAGCTGCATTACAGGGGTACAATTATACATTTACAGTACTATGAATTTTTCTTTCCATGTTATTAATTTGGTTTTTCAAAAATGCATTAGCAACTTCCTTCCAAGATTGTTTTCATATTGTTGAATATAACGTAATATCCAAGATTGTTTTCACATTGTTAATATAATGTAATACCAGAATAACAAAGCCTAAGGAAAAGAACACAAACTGTCAAACTCCAAAGAGCTTACCATGTCCCCGCAATGTTACCCAGATTCTGTGTAAGTACACCATGCAGGGATTTGGATTAGGAATAACTGTTCTACTTGAAGAAACCAAGTGACCACGTCCCCATAGTGTTACATAGATTTTGTGTCACATCCTATCTGTAGTATTCCTTTCTTTCACCTCATTTGCTGTAATGTGGCAACTGTCCAGTGCGACTATTAGCCATAACCCTTGTCACCCTTAATATTATTATATTCACAAGAAATTATTAATTTTAGCCTTTAAAGAGCAATTCCAGCTAATTGCACTTCTTGTAAATAAATGACCTGGTTTGTTATATCAGTACATGCAGTAACTGCCCATTGTGACCAGCCATACCATTGCCTGTTGCCTTTTCATCCTGGCACTTCTTCTTTCTTCTCAAGTCACCAGCTTCATTTACTGCACTTCTATCAGCATCTCTCTCATTCTCATCACCTCTTGATGCATGCAGTTTCTTGGACTCTTCAACACTAGTGCTCTCATGGGGTCTTTTTACATTATCTAAATAATAGATCAGTTTCAAGTTCATATACTGGTAAGTGACCAATGACTTTTCATACTAATCCTTACATATCTGCCATCTTTAACTCCGCACCATATGTTTAGTTATGGATTTGTTTAAGATAATCCAACAGTTTTAAGAAAGCTGGTTTAAAGGGGTACCACAAATTTACAGTAAAATGTATTTTCCTTTCCACATTATTCATTTGGTTTTTCAAAAATGCATTTGCAAACTTCCAAGATTGTTTTCATATTGTTGATATAACATAATACCAGAATAACAAAGTCTAAGGAATAGAACACAAACTGTCATAATCCAATGAGCTGACCATGTCCCCACAATGTTACCCAGATTCTGTGTAAGTACACCTGGGACTGGGATTAGGAATAACTGGAATACTTGATAAAACCAAGTGACCACGTCCCCATAATGTTACATAGATTTTGTGTCAGATCCTATTTGTAGTATTCCTTGCTTTTACCTAAGTTCCTGTAATATGGCAACTGTCCAGTGTGACTAACGATACCCTTGTCGGCCCTTAATTATTATATTCACAATAACTTATTAATTTTAGCCTTAAGAGAGCAATTGCAACTAATTTCACTTGTAGTAATGACCAGGTTTGTTATATCAGTACATGGCCGTAACTGCCTTTTGTGACTAGCCTTACCATTCCCTGTTGCCTTTTCATCCTGGCACTTTTTCTTTATTCTCGAGTCACCAGCTTTATTTACTGCACTTCTATCAGCATCTCTATTATCCTTATCACCTCCTAATGCATGCAGTTGCTTAGACCCTTCAACACTTATGCTGTTATGGGGTTCTTTCACATTATCTAAAGAACAGAGTTTCAACTTCATATTAATTTTAGCCTTAAGAGAGCAATTGCGACTAATTTTACTTGTAGTAATGACCACGTTTGTTATATCAGTACCTGCCGAATTACTGCCTTTTCTGACTAGCCTTACCATTGCCTGTTGCCTTTTCATCCTGGCACTTTTTCTTTCTTCTCAAGTCACCAGCTTCATTTACTGCACTTCTATCAGCATCTCTATTATCCTTATCACCTCTTAATGCATGCAGTTGCTTAGACCCTTCAACACTTATGCTGTTATGGGGTTCTTTCACATTATCTAAAGAACAGAGTTTCAACTTCATATACTGGGAAGTGACTAATGACTTTTCATTCTAATTCATACATATTCGTTTTCCTCATCTTCACCACATGTTTAGTTATGGAATTGTTTTAGGCAATTGGACAATTGCCAGTTTTGAGTAAGCTGCATTACAGGGGTACAATTATACATTTACAGTACTATGAATTTTTCTTTCCATGTTATTAATTTGGTTTTTCAAAAATGCATTTGCAACCTTCCAAGCTTGATTTCATATTGTTAAATATAATGTAATATCCAAGATTGTTTGCACATTGTTAATATAATGTAATACCAGAATAACAAAGCCTAAGGAATAGAACACAAACTGTCAAACTCCAAAGAGCTTACCCATGTCCCCGCAATGTTACCCAGATTCTGTGTAAGTACACCATGCAGGGATTTGGATTAGGAATAACTGTTCTAATTGATGAAACCAAGTGACCACGTCCCCATAATGTTACATAGATTTTGTGTCACATCCTATCTGTAGTATTCCTTTCTTACACCTTATTTGCTGTAATGTGGCAACTGTCCAGTGCGACTATAAGCCATAACCCTTGTCACCCTTAATATTATTATATTCACAAGAAATTATTAATTTTAGCCTTTAAAGAGCAATTCCAGCTAATTGCACTTCTTGTAAATAAATGACCTGGTTTGTTATATCAGTACATGCAGTAACTGCCCATTGTGACCAGCCATACCATTGCCTGTTGCCTTTTCATCCTGGCACTTTTTCTTTCTTCTCGAGTCACCAGCTTCATTTACTGCACTTCTACCAGCATCTCTATTATCCTTATCACCTCCTGATGCATGCAGTTGCTTAGCCTCTTCAACACTAATGCTGTTATGGGGTTCTTTCACATTATCTAAAGAACAGAGTTTCAACTTCATATACTGTTAAGTGACTAATGACTTTTCGTTCTAATTCATTCATATTCGTTTTCCTCATCTTCACCACATGTTTAGTTATGGAATTGTTTTAGGCAATTGGACAATTGCCAGTTTTGAGTAAGCTGGATTACAGGGGTACAATTATACATTTACAGTACTATGAATTTTTCTTTCCATGTTATTAATTTGGTTTTTCAAAAATGCATTTGCAACTTCCTTCCAAGATTGTTTTCATATTGTTGAATATAAGGTAATATCCAAGATTGTTTTCACATTGTTAATATAACTGCAATACCAGAATAACAAAGCCTAAGGAAAAGAACACAAACTGTCAAACTCGAAAGAGCTCACCATGTCCCCGCAATGTTACCCAGATTCTGTGTAAGTACAGCATGCAGGGATTTGGATTAGGAATAACTGTTCTACTTGATGAAACCAAGTGACCACGTCCCCATAATGTTACATAGATTTTGTGTCACATCCTATCTGTAGTATTTCTTTCTTAAACCTTCTTTGCTGTAATGTGGCAACTGTCCAGTGCGACTATTAGCCATAACCCTTGTCACCCTTAATATTATTATATTCACAAGAAATTATTAATTTTGGCCTTTAAAGAGCAATTCCAGCTAATTGCACTTCTTGTAAATAAATGACCTGGTTTATTATATCAGTACATGCAGTAACTGCCCATTGTGACCAGCCATACCATTGCCTGTTGCCTTTTCATCCTAGCACTTTTTCTTTCTTCTCGAGTCACCAGCTTCATTTACTGCACTTCTATCAGCATCTCTATTATCCTTATCACCTCCTGATGCATGCAGTTGCTTAGCCTCTTCAACACTAATGCTGTTATGGGGTTCTTTCACATTATCTAAAGAACAGAGTTTCAACTTCATATACTGGTAAGTGACTAACGAGTTTTCGTTCTAATTCATACATATTCGTTTTCCTCATCTTCACCACATGTTTAGTTATGGAATTGTTTTAGGCAATTGGACAATTGCCAGTTTTGAGTAAGCTGCATTACAGGGGTACAATTATACATTTACAGTACTATGAATTTTTCTTTCCATGTTATTAATTTGGTTTTTCAAAAATGCATTAGCAACTTCCTTCCAAGATTGTTTTCATATTGTTGAATATAACGTAATATCCAAGATTGTTTTCACATTGTTAATATAATGTAATACCAGAATAACAAAGCCTAAGGAAAAGAACACAAACTGTCAAACTCGAAAGAACTTACCATGTCCCCGCAATGTTACCCAGATTCTGTGTAAGTACACCATGCAGGGATTTGGATTAGGAATAACTGTTCTACTTGAAGAAACCAAGTGACCACGTCCCCATAGTGTTACATAGATTTTGTGTCACATCCTATCTGTAGTATTCCTTTCTTTCACCTCATTTGCTGTAATGTGGCAACTGTCCAGTGCGACTATTAGCCATAACCCTTGTCACCCTTAATATTATTATATTCACAAGAAATTATTAATTTTAGCCTTTAAAGAGCAATTCCAGCTAATTGCACTTCTTGTAAATAAATGACCTGGTTTGTTATATCAGTACATGCAGTAACTGCCCATTGTGACCAGCCATACCATTGCCTGTTGCCTTTTAATCCTGGCACTTCTTCTTTCTTCTCAAGTCACCAGCTTCATTTACTGCACTTCTATCAGCATCTCTCTCATTCTCATCACCTCTTGATGCATGCAGTTTCTTGGACTCTTCAACACTAGTGCTCTCATGGGGTCTTTTTACATTATCTAAATAATAGATCAGTTTCAAGTTCATATACTGGTAAGTGACCAATGACTTTTCATACTAATCCTTACCTATCTGCCATCTTTAACTCCGCACCATATGTTTAGTTATGGATTTGTTTAAGATAATCCAACAGTTTTAAGAAAGCTGGTTTAAAGGGGTACCACAAATTTACAGTAAAATGTATTTTCCTTTCCACATTATTCATTTGGTTTTTCAAAAATGCATTTGCAAACTTCCAAGATTGTTTTCATATTGTTGATATAACATAATACCAGAATAACAAAGTCTAAGGAATAGAACACAAACTGTCATAATCCAATGAGCTGACCATGTCCCCACAATGTTACCCAGATTCTGTGTAAGTACACCTGGGACTGGGATTAGGAATAACTGGAATACTTGATAAAACCAAGTGACCACGTCCCCATAATGTTACATAGATTTTGTGTCAGATCCTATTTGTAGTATTCCTTGCTTTTACCTAATTTCCTGTAATATGGCAACTGTCCAGTGTGACTAACGATACCCTTGTCGGCCCTTAATTATTATATTCACAATAACTTATTAATTTTAGCCTTAAGAGAGCAATTGCAACTAATTTCACTTGTAGTAATGACCAGGTTTGTTATATCAGTACATGGCCGTAACTGCCTTTTGTGACTAGCCTTACCATTCCCTGTTGCCTTTTCATCCTGGCACTTTTTCTTTATTCTCGAGTCACCAGCTTTATTTACTGCACTTCTATCAGCATCTCTCTTATCCTTATCACCTCCTGATGCATGGAGTTCCTTAGACTCTTCAACACTAATGCTGTTATGGGGTTCTTTCATATTATCTAAAGAACAGGTCGAGTTTCAACTTCATATACTGGTAAGTGACTAATGACTTTTCGTTCTAATTCATTCATATTCGTTTTCCTCATCTTCACCACATGGTTAGTTATGGAATTGTTTTAGGCAATTGGACAATTGCCAGTTTTGAGTAAGCTGGATTACAGGGGTACAATTATACATTTACAGTACTATGAATTTTTCTTTCCATGTTATTAATTTGGTTTTTCAAAAATGCATTTGCAACTTCCTTCCAAGATTGTTTTCATATTGTTGAATATAAGGTAATATCCAAGATTGTTTTCACATTGTTAATATAACTGCAATACCAGAATAACAAAGCCTAAGGAAAAGAACACAAACTGTCAAACTCCAAAGAGCTCACCATGTCCCCGCAATGTTACCCAGATTCTGTGTAAGTACAGCATGCAGGGATTTGGATTAGGAATAACTGTTCTACTCGATGAAACCAAGTGACCACGTCCCCATAATGTTACATAGATTTTGTGTCACATCCTATCTGTAGTATTTCTTTCTTAAACCTTCTTTGCTGTAATGTGGCAACTGTCCAGTGCGACTATTAGCCATAACCCTTGTCACCCTTAATATTATTATATTCACAAGAAATTATTAATTTTGGCCTTTAAAGAGCAATTCCAGCTAATTGCACTTCTTGTAAATAAATGACCTGGTTTATTATATCAGTACATGCAGTAACTGCCCATTGTGACCAGCCATACCATTGCCTGTTGCCTTTTCATCCTGGCACTTTTTCTTTCTTCTCGAGTCACCAGCTTCATTTACTGCACTTCTATCAGCATCTCTATTATCCTTATCACCTCCTGATGCATGCAGTTGCTTAGCCTCTTCAACACTAATGCTGTTATGGGATTCTTTCACATTATCTAAAGAACAGAGTTTCAACTTCATATACTGGTAAGTGACTAATGACTTTTCGTTCTAATTCATACATATTCGTTTTCCTCATCTTCACCACATGTTTAGTTATGGAATTGTTTTAGGCAATTGGACAATTGCCAGTTTTGAGTAAGCTGCATTACAGGGGTACAATTATACATTTACAGTACTATGAATTTTTCTTTCCATGTTATTAATTTGGTTTTTCAAAAATGCATTAGCAACTTCCTTCCAAGATTGTTTTCATATTGTTGAATATAACGTAATATCCAAGATTGTTTTCACATTGTTAATATAATGTAATACCAGAATAACAAAGCCTAAGGAAAAGAACACAAACTGTCAAACTCCAAAGAGCTTACCATGTCCCCGCAATGTTACCCAGATTCTGTGTAAGTACAGCATGCAGGGATTTGGATTAGGAATAACTGTTCTACTTGAAGAAACCAAGTGACCACGTCCCCATAGTGTTACATAGATTTTGTGTCACATCCTATCTGTAGTATTCCTTTCTTTCACCTCATTTGCTGTAATGTGGCAACTGTCCAGTGCGACTATTAGCCATAACCCTTGTCACCCTTAATATTATTATATTCACAAGAAATTATTAATTTTGGCCTTTAAAGAGCAATTCCAGCTAATTGCACTTCTTGTAAATAAATGACCTGGTTTATTATATCAGTACATGCAGTAACTGCCCATTGTGACCAGCCATACCATTGCCTGTTGCCTTTTCATCCTGGCACTTTTTCTTTCTTCTCGAGTCACCAGCTTCATTTACTGCACTTCTATCAGCATCTCTATTATCCTTATCACCTCCTGATGCATGCAGTTGCTTAGCCTCTTCAACACTAATGCTGTTATGGGATTCTTTCACATTATCTAAAGAACAGAGTTTCAACTTCATATACTGGTAAGTGACTAATGACTTTTCGTTCTAATTCATACATATTCGTTTTCCTCATCTTCACCACATGTTTAGTTATGGAATTGTTTTAGGCAATTGGACAATTGCCAGTTTTGAGTAAGCTGCATTACAGGGGTACAATTATACATTTACAGTACTATGAATTTTTCTTTCCATGTTATTAATTTGGTTTTTCAAAAATGCATTAGCAACTTCCTTCCAAGATTGTTTTCATATTGTTGAATATAACGTAATATCCAAGATTGTTTTCACATTGTTAATATAATGTAATACCAGAATAACAAAGCCTAAGGAAAAGAACACAAACTGTCAAACTCCAAAGAGCTTACCATGTCCCCGCAATGTTACCCAGATTCTGTGTAAGTACACCATGCAGGGATTTGGATTAGGAATAACTGTTCTACTTGAAGAAACCAAGTGACCACGTCCCCATAGTGTTACATAGATTTTGTGTCACATCCTATCTGTAGTATTCCTTTCTTTCACTTCATTTGCTGTAATGTGGCAACTGTCCAGTGCGACTATTAGC
Source organism: Stylophora pistillata (assembly GCF_964205215.1). Lineage (NCBI taxonomy): Eukaryota > Metazoa > Cnidaria > Anthozoa > Scleractinia > Pocilloporidae > Stylophora > Stylophora pistillata. The sequence goes on along the minus strand of NC_142527.1, from coordinate 18,639,359 downwards.
CATAACCCTTGTCACCCTTAATATTATTATATTCACAAGAAATTATTAATTTTAGCCTTTAAAGAGCAATTCCAGCTAATTGCACTTCTTGTAAATAAATGACCTGGTTTGTTATATCAGTACATGCAGTAACTGCCCATTGTGACCAGCCATACCATTGCCTGTTGCCTTTTCATCCTGGCACTTCTTCTTTCTTCTCAAGTCACCAGCTTCATTTACTGCACTTCTATCAGCATCTCTCTCATTCTCATCACCTCTTGATGCATGCAGTTTCTTGGACTCTTCAACACTAGTGCTCTCATGGGGTCTTTTTACATTATCTAAATAATAGATCAGTTTCAAGTTCATATACTGGTAAGTGACCAATGACTTTTCATACTAATCCTTACATATCTGCCATCTTTAACTCCGCACCATATGTTTAGTTATGGATTTGTTTAAGATAATCCAACAGTTTTAAGAAAGCTGGTTTAAAGGGGTACCACAAATTTACAGTAAAATGTATTTTCCTTTCCACATTATTCATTTGGTTTTTCAAAAATGCATTTGCAACCTTCCAAGATTGTTTTCATATTGTTGATATAACATAATACCAGAATAACAAAGTCTAAGGAATAGAACACAAACTGTCATAATCCAATGAGCTGACCATGTCCCCACAATGTTACCCAGATTCTGTGTAAGTACACCTGGGACTGGGATTAGGAATAACTGGAATACTTGATAAAACCAAGTGACCACGTCCCCATAATGTTACATAGATTTTGTGTCAGATCCTATATTTGTAGTATTCCTTGCTTTTACCTAATTTCCTGTAATATGGCAACTGTTCAGTGTGACTAACGATACCCTTGTCGGCCCTTAATTATTATATTCACAATAACTTATTAATTTTAGCCTGAAGAGAGCAATTGCAACTAATTTCACTTGTAGTAATGACCAGGTTTGTTATATCAGTACATGGCCGTAACTGCCTTTTGTGACTAGCCTTACCATTCCCTGTTGCCTTTTCATCCTGGCACTTTTTCTTTATTCTCGAGTCACCAGCTTTATTTACTGCACTTCTATCAGCATCTCTCTTATCCTTATCACCTCCTGATGCATGGAGTTCCTTAGACTCTTCAACACTAATGCTGTTATGGGGTTCTTTCATATTATCTAAAGAACAGGTCGAGTTTCAACTTCATATACTGGTAATTAAGTGACTATAATGACTTTTCATTCTAATTCATACATATTTTGTTTTCCTCATCTTCACCACATGGTTAGTTATAGAATTGTTTTAGGCAATTGGACAATTGCCAGTTTTGAGTAAGCTGGATTACAGGGGTACAATTATACATTTACAGTACTATGTATTTTCCTTTCCATGTTATTGATTTGGTTTTTCAAAAATGCATTTGCAACCCTCCAAGATTGTTTTCATATTGTTGAATATAACATAATATCCAAGATTGTTTTCACATTGTTAATATAATGTAATACCAGAATAACAAAGCCTAAGGAAAAGAACACAAACTGTCAAACTCCAAAGAGCTGACCATGTCCCCACAATGTTACCCAGATTCTGTGTAAGTACACCATGTATGGATTGGGATTAGGAATAACTGTTTTACTTGATGAAACCAAGTGACCACGTCCCCATAATGTTAAATAGATTTAGTGTCAGAGATCCTATATCTGTAGTATTCCTTGCTTTACCTAATTTACTGTAATGTGGCAACTGTCCATGTGTGACTAGCCATACCCTTGTCAGCCCTTGATTATTATAAATTATAATATGCACAATAAATTATTAATTTTAGCCTTTAAAGAGCAATTCCAGCTAACTTCACTTCTTGTAAATAAATGACCTGGTTTGTTATATCAGTACATACAGTAATTGCCCATTGTGACCAGCCATACCATTGCCTGTTGCCTTTTCATCCTGGCACTTTTTCTTTATTCTCGAGTCACCAGCTTCATTTAATGCACTTCTATTAGCATTTCTCTCGTTCTCATCACCTCTTGATGCATGCAGTTTCTTGGACTCTTCAACACTAGTGCTCTTGTGGGGTCTTTTTACATTATCTAAATAATAGAGTTTCAAGTTCATATAATAGGTGGTAAGTGACTAATGACTTTTCATACTAATTGTTACATAATTATTTGCTTCTTACTCATCACCACATGTTTAGTTATGGAATTGTTTTAGGCAATTGGACACTTGCCAGTTTTTAGTAAGCTGGATTACAGGGGTACAATTATACATTTACAGTACTATGAATTCCATGTTATTGATTTGGTTTTTCAAAAATGCATTTGCAACCTTCCAAGATTGTTTTCATATTGTTGATATAACGAAAGATCCAGGATTGTTTTCACATTGTTAATATAATGTAATACCAGAATAACAAAGCCTAAGGTAAAGCACACAAACTGTCAAACTCCAAAGAGCTCACCATGTCCCCACAATGTTACCCAGATTCAGTGTAAGTACACCAGTGATTGGGATTAGGAATAACTGTTTAACTTGATGAAACCAAGTGACCACGTCCACATAATGTTACATAGATTTTGTCACATCCTATCTTTTGTATTCCTTGCTTTCACCTCATATGCTGTAATGTGGCAACTGTCCAGTGTGACTAGCCATAACATAATGTCAGCCCTTAATATTATTATATTCACAATAAATTATTAATTTTAGCCTTTAAAGAGCAATTGCAAATAATTTCACTTCTTGTAAATAAATGACCTGGTTTCTTATATTAGTACATGCAGTAACTGCCCATTGTGACCATGCAGCCATACCATTGCCTGTTGCCTTTTCATCCTGGCACTTTTTCTTTCTTTTCAAGCCACCAGCTTCATTTAATGCACTTCTATCAGCATCTCTCTCATTCTCATCACCTCTTGATGCAGGGTTTTCCTTTTCAAAGAAAGTTGAAGTCGGATGAAAGGGAAGCAGGCGGAGACAATTTGGGCGAGTAGCGCCCAACCTGAGTGGCGAAGGCGCGAACAACTAGGGGGGTCCGAGGGCATGCCCCCCCCCCGGGAAATTTTAAACATTTGAGCGCTCTGAGATGCAATCTGGTGCATTTTGGGTGCTTAAATTAAGGAAATGAACAGGCTTAACAACACAAGAAATGACAATGTATTTGATAAAATGCAGCCCTTTTCTAGCACGTTGATTGGCAATACCGGGCACATTGCTTATAAATATTAATGTAAAACAACATTCGAATCGACCTGGAAGAATTTCACATAAAGATATACTGACACAGAAATCAAAGGTAAACAAAAATACGAACATCACAGAAAATATTTCGCAATTAATTGCGTCCCACACGATCGCCTGAGACTTACTTTACTTCGGACTTGGCCCAAGGTAATATTTGTGATGCTTTGGCTTAGTGAGAATAAGTAGTTCCCAGTTAAAGTATATCTGTTTTAACTAAAACAGTTAAAAGCGGATAAATCAAGAAGATAATCGACCTTTCAAATAGTAATTTATTTAAATGCAAAAATTGAATAATTTACGTATCTTTAAGCTTGAAGGGATGCCAGTGATACATGAATTGACCGCGCAAACTTGTACTGAATGTCACGTACCAGTACACGCGCAAAAATTCTACTTCGTTTTTTGCTGAAATATGTACTTTTTATCGATTTCCGTTTCTTATACGTCATTGTCAGACAACATACAAAGTGTTTATTATTTATCTAAAATATTTTAAATTATATAACAGCAAGGACTCTTTTAGTCGCCGGCGACGGAGCCGTTCGCAGGCGGCGAAAATCGCCGGTCGCCGGCCGAAAAGGAAAACCCTGTGATGCATACAGTTTCTTGGACTCTTCAACACTAGTGCTCTCATGGGGTCTTTTTACATTATCTAAATAACAGAGTTTCATGTTCATATACTGGTAAGTGACTAATAACTTTTCATACTAATTCTTACATATTTGCCTTCTTACTCCTCACCATATGTTTAGTTATGGATTTGTTTGAGATAATCCTACAGTTTTAAGAAAGCTGGTTTAAAGGGGTACAAGAAATTTACAGTACCATGTATTTTCCTATCCACATTATTCATTTGGTTTTTCAAAAATGCATTTGCAACCTTCCAAGATTGTTTTCGTATTGTTGATATAATGTAACATCCAAGATTGTTTTCATATTGTTGATACAACGTAATACCAGAATAACAAAGTCTTAAGGAATAGAAGAGAAACTGTCATAATCAAATGAGCTGACCATGTCCCCACAGTGTTACCCAGATTCTGTGTAAGTACACCAGAGATGGGATTAGGAATAACTTTTTTACTTGAGCAAACCAAGTGACCACGTCCCCATAATGTTACATAGATTTTGTGTCAGATCATATCCATAGTATTCATTTGCTGTAATGTGGCAACTGTTTAGTGTGACTAGCCACACCCTTGTCAGCCCTTAATTATTGTATTCACAATAAATTATTATTTTTAGCCTTTAAAAAGCAATTGCAACTAATTTCACTTCTAGTAATGGCCAGGTTTGTTATATTGGTACATGCAGTAACTGCCCATTGTGACACACCTTACCATTGCCTGTTGCCTTTTGATCCTGGCACTTTTTCTTTTTCCTGGAGTCACTGGCTTTATTTACTGCACTTCTATCAGCATCTCTCTCATCCTCATCACCTCTCGATGCATGCAGTTCCATAGACACTTTAACACTAGTGCTGTTATGGGGTTCTTTTACATTATCTAAAGAACAGAGTTTCAAGTTCATAAACTGGTAAGTGACTAATGACTTTTCATTCCAATTAATACATATTCGTTTTCTAACTCTTCACCACATGTTTAGTTATGGAATTGTTTTAGGCAATAGGACACTTGCCAGTTTGAAGTAAGCTGGATTAGAGGGGTACAATACATTTACAGTACTATGTATTTTCTTTTTCATGGTATTGATTTGGTTTTTCAATAATGCATTTGCATTACCTGCCAAGATTGTTTTCACATTGTTGATATAATTATTAATAATGTAATACCAGAATAACAAAGCCTAAGGAAAAGAACACAAACTGTCAAACCCCAAAGAGTTGACCATGTCCCCACAATGTTACCCAGATTCTATGTAAGTACACCAGGGATTGGGATTAGGAACAACTGTTTTACTTGATGAAACCAAGTGACCATATGCATGCATGTCCCCATATAGTTACATAGATTTTTTGTCAGATACTATCTGTAGTATTCCTTACTTTCACCTCATTTGCTGTAATCTCGCAACTGTTCAGTGTGACTTAAGCCTTATTGTTGTTAGCCCTTAATTATTATCCACAATAAATTAGTAATTGTAGCCTTCAAAAATGATTCCGACTAAATTCACTTCTTGTAAATAAATCACAGACCAGGTTTGTTAGATCAGTACAAGCAGTAACTGCCATTTGCGACCAGCGTTACCATTGCCTGTTGCCTTTTCCTCCTGGAACTTTTTTTTTTCTTGAGTCACTGGCTTCATTTAATGTATTATTTTCTATCAGTATCTCTCTCATCTTTATCACCTCTTGATGCATGCAGTTTCTTTGACTCTTCAACACTAGTGCTGTTATGGGGTTCTTTTACATTATCTAAACAATAAAGTTTCAAGTTCTTATACTGGTAAGCGACTTGTGACTTTTCATTTTAATTTTTACATATTTGCCTTCTCACTCTTCACCATAATTATGTCCAGTTATAGATTTGTTTAAGATAATAAAATACTCGCCAGTTTTGAGAAAGCTGCTTTACAGGGGTATAACAAATGTACAGAACCATGTATTTTCCTTTCCATGTTATTGATTTGGTTTTTTAAAAATGCATTTGCATTACCTGCCAATATTGTTTTCATATTGTTGATAATATATACCAGAATATCAAAGCTTAAGGAAAAGCACACAAACTGTCAAACTCCAAAGAGCTGACCATGCTTGCACAAGATCATTTTCATATTATTTTTTGATATAATGTAATACCAGAATAACAAAGCCTGAGGAATAGAACACAAACTGTCATAATCCAATTAGCTGACTACATGTCCCCACAATGTTACCCAGATTCTGTGTAAGTACACCAGGGATTGGGATTAGGAATAACTGTTTTACTAGATGAAACCAAGTAACCAGGTCCCCATAATGTTACATAGATTTTGTGTCAGGTCCTATCTGTAGTATTCCTTGTTTTCACCTAATTTTCTGTAATATGGCAACTGTCCAGTGTGACTATAGCCATACCCTTGTCAGCCCTTAATATTATTACATTCACAATAAATTATTAATTTTAGCCTTTGGGTAACATTGTGGGGACACCATCAGCTCTTTGGAGTTTGACAGTTTGTGTCCTTTTCCTTAGGCTTTGTTATTCTGGTATTACATTATTAATAATTGGAAAGAAGTTGCAAATGCATTTTTGAAAAACCAAATTAATAACATGGAAAGAAAAATTCATAGTACTGTAAATGTATAATTGTACCCCTGTAATCCAGCTTACTCAAAACTGGCAATTGTCCAATTGCCTAAAACAATTCCATAACTAAACATGTGGTGAAGATGAGGAAAACGAATATGTATGAATTAGAATGAAAAGTCATTAGTCACTTACCAGTATATGAAGTTGAAACTCTGTTCTTTAGATAATGTGAAAGAACCCCATAACAGCACTAGTGTTGAAGAGTCTAAGGAACTGGATGCATGCATCAGGAGGTGATAAGGATAAGAAAGTTGCTGATAGAAGTGCAGTAAATGAAGCCAGTGACTAAAGGAAAAAGAAAAAGTGCCAGGATGAGAAGGCAAAAGGGAATGGTAGACTGGTCACAAAACGCAGTTACTGCATGTACTGATATAACAAACCTGGTCATTACTACAAGTGAAATTATAGTTGGAATTGCTCTCTTAAGGCTAAAATTAATAAGTTGTTGTGAATATAATAATTAAGGGCTGACAAGGAAATGGCTAGTCACACTGGACAGTTGCCACATTACAGCAAATGAGGTGAAAGCATTAGGAATACTATTGAAGTATAATTTCGGCCGAGGGTCGGTTAGTGTCGAGCTGTTTCCTTGCTTAGGCAAACGTTGGGTTTAACGCGAGCTCGCACAGGAGCAGTTTACGATTGTAAACTGCTTTACAATCAAATGAATCTACTTTATTGCTTTAATCAAGGTTCTTATAATTATACATAATGGTAGCTAAATCATACGTGATACAAAATACAGAAGATATGAGTTTCCCTTGGTATAAACAACTTAACTAGCACGTATCCGCAATTTCACAGCTATGGGAGGACACTTTTGTAGATCCTGCGGAACTACTGTTCCTCCGTGTTTTTAAACGGAAAACACATACAAGTTTCTATATTCTATGCGACACGTAGTAGGAATCTTTTCACGAATGCTCTAACAACAAAGGGTTACACACAACATATTTCCGGTTGTAATTATGTAATCGAAGCTTACTTTAGAATTGTTTGTCACACTTTGTCGCGCTATGTTTAACTATAAGATAGGATCTGACACAAAATCTATATAACATTATCGGGACGTGGTCACTTGCTTTCATCAAGTAAAAGAGTTATTCCTTAAATCCCAATCGCTGGTGTACTTACACAGAATCTGGGTAACACATTGGGGACATGGGCAGCTCATTGGATTATGACAGTTTCTGTTCTATTCCTTGGTCTTTGTTATTCTGGTATTACGTTATATCAACAATATGAAAACAATCTTGGATATTACATTATATCAACAATACGAAAACAATCTTCAAAGGTTGCAAATGTATTTTTGAAAAACCAAATGAATAATGTGGAAATTAAGGAAAATACATGGTACTGTACATTTGTTGTACCCCGCTAGACCAGCTTTCTTAAAACTGTTGGATTATCTTAAACAAATCCGTAACTAAACATAATTCTGGTGAGGAGTAAGAGGGCAAATATGTAACAATTAGTATGAAAAGTCATTAGTCATGCACTTACCACTATATGAACTTAAAACTTTATTATTTAGATAATGTAAAAAATATCCCATGAGAGCACTAGTGTTGAAGAGTCCAAGAAACTGCATGCATCAAGAGGTGATGAGAATGAGAGAGATACTGATATAAGTGCATTAAATGAAGCTGGTGACTTGAAGATAAAGAAAAGGTGCCAGGATGAAAAGGCAACAGGCAATGGTATGGCTGGTCACAATGGGCAGTTACTGCATGTACTGATATAACAAACCAGGTCATTTATTTACAAGAAGTGCAATTTGTTGGAATTGCTCTTTAAAGGCTAAAATTAATAAATTATTATGAATTTATATAATAATTACCGTATTTACCCGTGTATAAGTCGACTCGATGTATAAGTCGACCCCCGAAAATCCTGAGAAATTGCCAATTTTATCGTATATCCTTTGTATAAGTCGACCCTAATTTTTTTGAATTATCAAGTATCTTTTAGGATGAAATGTGAGCGAAAGTCAAGGCTGAGAGAGGAAAAAACAGCAAAGATTCTTCACTTGTTATCGAGCGTGCCGCCATTTTGTTTGCTGAGCAACCTCCCCTGCTTCTCATTCCAGGCACTGGTAACAAGCCACAACAATTTTCTTTAAAAACTTTGTTACAATTTATTAAAACTTTTAAAAAACAATGCGATTATATTGATTTACTATTTAAAGAATAAAGATTTAATGTCTCAGAAAACTAATTAAAATCCATCAAAATCTTCCTCATCGCTATGTCCAAATAGTTCATTCCATTGATTTTCAGTTAGTCTGTCATCATACATATCTTCCTCGTCGTTCATCTCTGGTTCGTCTTCTTCCTCGGCCGGCTCATCCCAAATAAGGTCATCTTCTGTACCATCCATTGCATTAGAAATAGCACATTTCTTGAATGAGTACTGCACCATATTGGCTGGTACGTCATTCCACGATTCGCTGACCCATTCAGACACAGTTTCGAGTGATGCGTTTGAAAATTATTATGGGTTTCAGCTTCGTACCATCAGCAAGACAACTCAGCACCACGGTGAATCTTGTTTTTTCATGGCCAGTCGTTTTAACGACGACAGTTTTTTCTCCTTTGTTTGTGATTGTTTTCGCCGTGGGCATATCAAACCAAACTGGGGTTTCGTCCATGTTTCCGATTTGTGAAACATCATATTCCTCGCATTTCCGTTTCTTGATGATAAAGGATTGGAAATTTACGATTTTCTCCTCCAGATCCTCGGGTAGTTTCTGTGCAATCTTTGTTTTTTGGCGAAGCACAAGATCGTGTCGTTTTAAGAAGCGTGAAACCCAATTCACTGTCCCTTTGAAATCCACAATGTTCATATTCTTGGCAATTGACAGGGCACGCAGACGAATCATGTTTCTTGTAACAATGTAACCAGACTTTCGTTGATCTTCTATCCAGGTGACTAGTTCGTTTTCCAGCTCTGGCCACTGACAGGTTTTCCCTCGATCAGCACATTTTGACTTCGGCATTTGAGATAGCTTATCAGCATTCTTTCTCCAGTCTCTAACCAGCTTCTCGTTCACATTATACTTCCTGGCGGCCGCACAGTTGTTCGTTTCTTCAGCAAATTTGATGACTAAAAGCTTGTACTTAGCGGAGTATTTCATTCGTTTAGGCATGTTGAGAATCGTTTGAAGAGATATAACTTATAATTGTTGCGAGTTGCTCGTAGTTCTGAAAATTGTTTATAAAGCCGCTCTATTGAATCTGACAACATTAGACCAGAAAGGTGTGATATCACACCTATTGAAAGCAATTGAATGGACTTGTGATATTTTAGCGTCAATAAGCAACGCGTAAACAATCAATTGAAGTTGATTTTTATACCCGGTGTATAAGTCGAGGTCGAATTTTTAGGGTGTAAATTTGGTCAAAAAAGGTCGACTTATACACGGGTAAATACGGTAAGGGCTGACAAGGGTATCGCTAGTCACACTGGACAGTTGCCACATTACAGCAAATTAGGTGAAAGCAAGGAATACTACAGATAGGATCTGACACAAAATCTATGTAACATTACGGGGACATGGTCACTGGGTTTCATCAAGTAAAACAGTTATTCCTAATCCCAATCTCTGGTGTACTTACACAGAATCTGGGTAACATTTTGCAGACATGGTCAGCCCATTGGATTATGACAGTTTCTGTTCTATTCCTTAAGACTTTGTCATTCTGGTATTACGTTATAATTATCAACAATATGAAAACAATCTTTGATATTACATTATATCAACAATACGAAAACAATCTTGGAAGGTTGCAAATGCATTTTTGAAAAACCAAATGAATAATGTGGAAAGGAAAATACATGGTACTGTAAATTTCTTGTACCCCTTTAAATCAGCTATCTTAAAACTGTTGGATTATCTCAAACAAATCCATAACTAAACATAATTATGGTGAGGAGTAAGAAGGCAAATATGTAAGAATTAGTATGAAAAGTTATTAGTCACTTACCATTATACGAACTTGAAACTCTATTATTTGGATAATGTAAAAAGACCCCATGAGAGCACTAGTGTTGAAGAGTCCAAGAAACTGCATGCATCAAGAGGTGATGAGAATGAGAGAGATGCTGATAGAAGTGCATTAAATGAAGCTGGTGACTCGAGAAGAAGGAAAAAGTGCCAGGATGATTTAGTTTTTCAAAAATGCATTTGCATTACCTGCCAAGATTGTTTTAATTCCCATTGTTCATATATTAATAAAGTAATACCAGAATAACAAAGCCTAAGGAAAAGAACACAAACTGTCAAACTCCAAAGAGCTGACCATGTCCCCATAATGTTACCCAGATTCTGTGTAAGTACACCATGCAGGGATTAGGATTAGGAATAACTGTTTTACTTGATGAAACCAAGTGACCATGTCCTATAGGGACATGTTACATAGATTTTGTGTCAGATCCTATCTGTAGTATTCCTTGCTTTCACCTAATTTGCTGTAATCTGGCAACTGTCCAGTGTGACTATAGCCATACCTTTGTCAGCCCTTAATTATTATAATCATTTACAATAAATTATTAATTTTAGCCTTTAAAGAGCAATTCCAGCTAATTTCACTTCTTCTAAATAAATGACCTGGTTTAATTGTTATATCAGTTCATGCAGTAACTGCCCATTGTGACCAGCCATACCATTGCCTGTTGCCTTTTCATCCTGGCACCTTTTCTTTCTTTTTGAGTCACCAGCTTCATTTAATGCACTTCTATCAGCATCTCTCTCATTCTCATCACCTCTTGATGCATGCAGTTTCTTGGACTCTTCAACACTAGTGCTCTCATGGGGTCTTTTTACAGTATCTAAATAATAGAGTTTCAAGTTCATATACTGGTAAGTGACTAATGACTTTTCATTCTAATTCATACACATTCATTTTTCCTAATCTTCACCACATGTTTAGTGTTGGAATTGTTTTAGGTAACCCGACACTTGCCAGTTTTGAGTAAGCTGGATTACAGGGGTACAATAAATTATATTTACAGTACCATGTATTTTCCTTTCCATGTTATTGATTTGGTTTTGAAAAATACATTTGCATTACCTGCCAAGATTGTTTTCGCATTGTTGATATAATATGTAATACCAGAATAACAAAGCTTAAGGAAAAGCACACAAACTGTCAAACTCCAAAGAGCTGACCTTGTCTGCACAAGATTGTTTTCATATGGTTGATATAATGTAAAACCAGAATAACAAAGCCTGAGGAATAGAAGAGAAACTGTCAAAATCCAATGGGGTGACCATGTCCCCACAATGTTATATAGATTTTGTGTCAGATCTTGTGCATTGTAATGTCCTGGTTTGTTATATCAGTACAGTAACTTCTCTTTTTGACCAGCCTTACCTTTGCCTGTTTTCTTAAGATCCTGGCTCTTTTCCCTTTTTCTTGCATCACTGGCTTCCTTAAATGCAATTCTATCAGTATCTCTCGCATCCTCATCACCTCTTGATGTATGCAGTTTCTCAGACTCTTCATCACTGGAGCTGTTATGGGGTCGTTTTCCATTATCTGGTAGAGTTTCAAGCAAGTTGATTTACTGGTAAGTGACTAATGACTTTAGTTGTTATTGATACATATTTGCCTTCTTACTCTTCACTACATGTCAAACAATTTAATTTTTGTATAACAGCATTACCCAAACTTTGGAACAATACACAGTTAAGAAGACAGCTGGTCAGTTTACACATTCCTTGCTTTCACCTCATTTGTCGCAATGGGCAATTCCAGAAAATATCCAAACACCACGACGGACAGCTTCCACATTTTAAACCCTCCTTGCCATTATAATCGGCCTAATCCTTCGAATTCCTAATCCTAAACACTGTATGTGGAGACATGGTCACTTGGTTGCTGTTAGCACTTTAGCTTTGCTCACCATTATTTGTAGTCATCTCTTCATTTCAGTTTTCACCATATTAAATATTGTGCAATATACAGGGCCATTTCTTTGACACTTTTCGTTAAATGTTTTGTTTTTTTTATCGAGCCACAAATTTATCTGAATCACAAGCAATTCATTTCCAGTGTAGCTTAATTCCTTGCCTTTTGTCCTGCTGAGTTTTGAGCTTACAGCTACTATAATTATACCGTGTTCAAATTCTTATTATAACTTGTTTGTCTAGCCTTTCTTGGAAGATTCCAGCTGATGAACTACATGTATATATTTTTTGCTTTATTATTAGAGTAACCAAGGATGGAATCAAAATTACTGGGGAAAATTCCTGGCACCCAAGGTCTAAATGACAAGCCCTCGGAGTTTCAGAAGGATTTCAACCTGTCTTCTGAACTCTCTTTCTATTTTATCCTCATGAAAGCATGAACTGTACCATTATTACTACCTTTCTTAAATCACATGCAAATTCAAATCCAAATGCAAGATTATTATTAAATTAACCTACAGCCCAATGTACAATGTGACAACAGCTCAGAAACATACCACAATTAATCCGCCATGGGAGATCCTTGACCCCATAGTCATATCGAAGCTCAGTGTTTGGCAATATGTTTTTTGTTGCAAAGAGGCAGAGCCATACTCTCCCAGAAACTTCCAACTTCTTCATCTTACAGTTTGACTTTTTGGCAGGGAGATCATTAACTATGCGACCAAGCCCACTTGAGAATGTGGCATCAATACTGAAATTCAAACATCAGTCTTGCTCAGAATTAAGGAAGCCAAAAGTAGATGAAAGACATAGAAAGAAATGCATTAGTAATAGTCTAATGGCTAGTGTATACAGAGGGAATCAGTAACTCTATAATACAGTAATAGCAATACTGATTGCATGAAAGTAAAATGTTCACAAAGTCTAAGAATGACTGAATCTCAACTAGAGTTTGCTCTATAAAATTAAACTACACTGTACAAATTAGGGACTTTCTAGCTCAAAGTGGATTAGCAGTAATTAATTGTACTTCATGTGATGGCGTTATGTGAACATTATTTTTTAACTTTTCATATGGGTTCAATGTGGTGTGTAGTGTCTCATATCAAAACCATATGAAATCCATATATGGCCCATAGATTTTCCCATATCAGACCATATACAGGGGCCATATATGTCCCATATCACTCAGTTTGGTAAGGGACTGTAGAAATTTGGGATGGTTTTAATTTTTTGGGGGGTACTTTTCTTATTTGAAATTAAAATTGCCCAAATTCTTCGCAAGTATGGGAAATGACTACAAGTATGAGCTGAAGATATGCAAGCATTAACTGAAGATTGAATTCCATACAGATGAATTAAGACACCCAATATTTTGTCCCTTTCTAAAACTGCAATATAATGTATCATCAAACTTCTACAATGTATTTGAAAATGATTGTTTTTGTTTGTTTGAATTGAGTTGCCATATTTTCTTGAGAATTTAGCTCACCAGAAGGTAGCTCCTTTCCACTGAAAAAAATAGAGGAAGCTTCCTTGTTCTGGAGAGTACTCCTTTTCACGCTGTTCTCCTTCCTTGGCTGAGGTAAGCTCTCCTTTGTATTGTAACAAGAAGTCTCCATTCTTAAATTCTCTGGTTGCAAATACACCTTTACCTTAAGGAATAAAACAAATTGAACACATCAAAGATAGTCCTAGTACAATTAAGATCATTAGTTTGACACCTAGTAGCCATTGAATATTAATTGACCACTTAATAGAGGCACTATATGATAATACATAATTGTGAAATATTGGATGAGGAATAATGTATAGAACCATGTTGGTAAACTGTACCACTCATCTTTATAAGAAATGGCTGCACAATCCTTGCAATCAAATGTGTTGATGAATGCCACATTTTATGGAGGGCAACCAGGGTTAAAGGGGCAAATTACGTGTTCGAAAGTATAGAAAATCAGTAATAACAATAAATTATAATAATTTTACTAAAACGTTTAACTCACTTTAACTCTGTATGGAACATGAAGTATGAGAATAAATCAACAAAAAAAATACAGCTTGCAGGTTGCAAGGAAATCATCTTTCTTTTTCACTAGCCAAAGTGTACAACACAACATTAAACTAAACATCCCCTCAAAGAAAACTTCACTAGTCCATCGGGCTACTGATGGTTAAAAAAAACTAGCCCCAAGCTATCGGACACAACTTTCCTTGCACACTGGCTTGGCAAATGACTACAAAACCTAGGTTAGCAAGTTGGTGACTTCTAACACAATTTTACCTGCCAATTTTTTGTACTTGCCATGGCAATTAAAATGGCCACAGCTTGGAGTTTCTCAGTATTTTCTTTTGCTTTTATTTGACTGCTCATAAGCAAACAGTACTTTGCTAATCACCTCTATGTCAATTAAGCAATCAACATGCACAAAATTACCATACATCCACTTGCAATGTATAGATCGAGTGTGTTCATGCACTCATGTGACTGGCTGCCATATTGGTTCACTGAATCAAAAGCAATAATTGATTATTTTGCATAAATCCCAAGACCCTTTAGGCCTCCAGAAAGGTTTTTTTTTTACTCCTCCAACATGCATATGGCCACTGTACAGTGATGTCTCGTGAACACACACTATTGTGCATATATGCAGTACTTAGTTCACTAACAAAAGAACAAATTGTCTTATCATACCAATGTAATCACTGATGAACCTTTCCTCAAAGCCAGGTTGGTCAGTATCGCTTTTAATGCAATCAATAGCCAAATCATGTGGAAGTTGGCCATTTCCTCTCTGCAAGCACAATAATATTGGTCACCCAGGGTTGAACATGTGGATAAGAAAAATGTTTGCAGATTCATTAAGGAACCAAGTTGATTATCTTTTACAGTGGGAGCAATGAAACTGAAATAGATATTTTTGTGTTTTGGTTAGAACACAATGAAAACTATATCTCTTTTAGCCAGTTATATATTTATTTTAGGTTGCAAATCCATCAAGAGTGTCGTCCCTCTTGGAACTATCCGAGGATCTCCAAGGATGATTATGTTTACACTACATATGGAACTGTATGCCACAAAGTGACAAAACATACTGTAGAAGCCAGCAAATGGGTTAAAAGTTACCATAAGTCAATACTCCTCTTAATAAAGCTGCATTTTTATTGTACCTGTATGTTATGGCAACTTCACTCCAGAGAAATCACTTAGAGTATACTTTAGTGTGACTCAGTGCCTTGACCCGATTAAACGCTGATGCCTCAATTAAACACAGGCACCTCGAATAAACACTAGGAGCTTGACTAAACAGGGCGAAAAACTTCCACATGTCTGCCCGTCTGAGATGACTACTTCTTCACCACGGACGAGTGGATCCCAAAAGTCACTCGTCCGACTGGACGAGTACTGTACTCCTTGGAGTAATATAATGAAAACACTCAGCTTAAGATGCCTTGAATTAAAGATAAAAGAATGTCTCAAACGTTTGACTTTCAACCCATAGAAAATGCGATTTCTTTCATGAGAATTTGCAGCAAATGCACTAAGAGAACTCTTGTAGTGTTGAAGTACACTTTCTTAGCCAAGTTGAAAGCCCAGAAGAGCCTGGGAATGAGTTTTTGCCATGAGGCAAGATGGCGTCCAGTTGCTGGAGTCTACGTGTATGTGGTCATGCACTTCTGTCTTGCTTGGATACAGATAAAACGGCAACAGTCTAAGCAATTAGAAGAAATTAATTGGTGAACTGTTGTCTGGATTGGATTGGACGAGTAACCAGTTAAACATCGATGAGTACACTGTTCACTTACAGTACAGCTCAGATATATTCGAACCTCACACGCGTAAGTTGCACGCACATTTTTTGCGTGTGCGCGTGTAAAAATACGTGTTAGTAGATGCGCATTGGGCACGCGTTTTTCTTTTGTTATTCATTGCTTAATACTGCATTGTGTTGCTTTGTCCTGGAGAACAAAAGTATATAAATTGCTTCAATATTCCCAAAGTGACCTTCTGCCAAGCATAAATTTTTGGCTGTTTTTAAGCAACGTAATGCGTAATTAGGTAATGTCACGCAGTATTTTACAGTAACGTTAGTTTACCTCAGATAATCATGGGTTTCATTAAGGGCCAAGCACCGGGCAAATTGACCAGTTGTGAGGACGGTTTTGCTCACCTGATTTGACAGTCTGGAGGAAAGTTTATCTAGTAAAGAAGTTCAGTTCAAAGAGTTTTGGCCGCCTGTGAAAACCAGTTGCCCTCCTACAGAAAACATATATGAAGCCCCTGGATAATACTTGGGCACGATACCGATACCAAGTTTAATTAATTTAATTTAAATTAATTTTGTCCATTTTCACTGCATTAAGTTTTGCAGTGGGGAAGGACTAGAAAGGAACATAGGAACCATTCGTGCTAGTCCACCCTCCCACCCATCCCACCCCAGGGGAGGACATCCATCACACAGTAATCTCGTGTGTGGGAAATTAACGTCTCCTAATACATGAAATAAAGCATACTGTTATTGATCAGCCATTGTACGCATGTAAAAGGCGAGAACAGCAAATCTGAGGTATTTCATGCTGTCCGTATGCAAATTAACGAACACAACTGTTGAACAACCAGACATTAAAAAAGTAATATTTTTAAGTCTTCAGTACAGATCTTGGAAAGAATTAGCGGATTCTAGCGAAAAAAATTCAAAAGAAAGTTAGGCGTTTCGACTGAACTTAAAGGTTTAAAGATTCCAGTGCTACGCCAAAAAAAATTCACAATGTTGTTTGATGCCGACCAAATGCACTTTTCGTGGCTGAGCGGTAACATAAACAACATGAGCTTTTGGTACAGATCTCTGAAAATACTTGGTGGATTTCAGCAAATAACATTTCAAACGAAAGCTTAGACTTTGAAATTTACAGATTAAAACATTCCACTGATACACCAAAGAAAATTCAAAGTGTTATTTGATGCCGACCAAATGCACTTTTTGTGCCTGAGCGGTAACACAAACAACATGAAACTTTGAGGTTTTGGAACAGATCTCCAAAATATTTGGCATAACAGACGCATTTTCAATGATTTCAGAAAATATTCGGCATATAGTGAAGAAAACAAATCATATAAAAGCTTGAACAAAGAAAACCTGGTAAGTTTCTTACTTTACCAAAATCTTAAACTTTTGGTGAAGCGTGACATTAAAATACAGTGATCCTTCATGCCTGCGGCACAACTGGCAACATAATATAATAATATTAATAATATAATATACGTTAATTGAAGCTCCCCCTTAGGGGCTTTTCAGCCACAATGTAGACTAACTAAGAGCTTAAAAATCCCCACTGGCAGGAGGCAGACCAGTGGGCTATTTACAGAGCGCAGCCGAGGAGTTGAACTAGGGGCAACCGAGAACAAATCCAGTGAGTGGCAGGGTGGAGGACTTGAACCCGGGACACCGGATTACAAGTCCAGCACCCTAACCACTCGGCCACGCCGCCTCCCTAAATAATTAAACATAATTAAACAAAACAAAATTAATATGCATGGCAGCAACGCTTTGGGCCTCGGAAAATACTTCACAATAGCAGTGAATGATATGAAAGCTAAACTTCCAGTAAAGTGCTGAAAATGCTGTCAAAAATGTCACTGTCAGTAATTTTTGATGTCAACCACATACAACTTTTCGCGGTTGACGGCAGTGACACAAACAACGTGAAACATCGACGCGACACCTTTTGGTGTAGGTCTTGGAAAATACATGTACTTCATGATACTTGGCAGATTTATAAGAAAACACATAGAAAAAGGCTTACCCTTTGTAATCTGCTGGTTCAACACTTCCATTGATGCACCATAGAAAAGGTTGCTGTTTGTTTGACACCGACTAAATGCACATTTTGCGGCCTTAAGTAAGTAAGCCTTGGTGACAAATGATGTGAACATTGAAATAACATCAGGTTATACTATAATGTGGCTAAATGTAATTTGGGCAAGGTTAAATTTAGAGCCAATGCAGTCAGCGGTCTCCTCCCCAAGCGTATGTGATCTGCAGGGTGACTGCAGGGGCCTTTGCTTATTGTGCGACTTATGTTACATCTCATGCTGGCATTTTCAGCTTATCTTTGCGGATCTATCGTTTATAGCGAATCTTTGCGGATTCTGGCTCCCAGCCCGTCCCTCCCTTTCTGTACATTGGTAAGTATGAGGTCAGGTGAGTATTTTCCACTGGATTCTTTCAGTGTGACATTGCCAGTTGGCAGCTGTATGCAAGGGTGTTCCCACTCGTGGGGTTGCCATGGATACCTCCTTGTTATGCCTGAGGCGTTCAGGCTCCCATCTGACTTTTAAGGCACCAGTTCCAAGGCTCATCCATTGGTGATGAGTTTAACTTAGCAGATTCCAGCAAAGCGCATATACTGTAAAAAAGCTTAACATTCATAATTTGCCGGTTTTAAACTTCCAGTGACGTGTCAAATAGAAGTTTTGTGTGGTCTTTGATGCCAACCGAATGCAGTTTATACTGAGTTCTTTGCAGTAACAATGAAAGCTGACACTAAAAGAAAATCAGCTCGCTCATACATACCAATGAGCTCAACTCACACGTATTTCTGACACTCGTGTTATTAATGCAGATGCGTGCGTGCACCACACACAGACATGCAAAACGCACCGATTTATGTTCAAATATATCTGAGCTGTACTGTACAAGTGGCAGTTTTACCAGCCTGTTCAAGTATGGGAGGTCTCAAAAGAAATACAGCTAGCAAGACAAGTTTAACTCCCCAATTATTTGAATCAATTTCTACTGATTGTGAGTTCAGAAAACCTCAGGCATTTTCTAGACTTCACAAACCGTCGAATTCACGTTGAACAAGATAAATTACCACCTACTTTAAGTGATTATTAAAAAAGTCATTATCATTTACTAATTTTTTGGATGAGTGAAATTCAATTTCAGATGACCAAAACTTGAGTCCTACTTGTCCGATGGATGAGTGAAGTGACAAGGAAGTTTTTTGCGCTGCTAAATGCCAGCGGCATCTATTTCAAAATTGGCAGTTTTGACACGGTCTTTATACGAGTCCAGCATTTAACCGGGGCCCAGCATTTAATTGAGAAAATACCGTATACACACACACATATTATATATATATATATTTATTGAAAACTAGATCACCGGATAATGCAATTCAAGAATTTTTATTGGCTTAGCCATTATGGTATATCAGCCAATATACCATAATCTACAAATATGGCAAGCCTACGTGTCAGCTTAAAATTAAAAGGGAGCTAAAAATTTAATAAAATTTAATAACTTAATTTAACGTTTATAATAAAACAATTATTCCCCTCGTTCTTGTTGGATATGAGATGATTATAGCCAACTAATGTATATATATATATATATAGATATATACAGCCTGACCAACAGCAGTATGTATCTATAGTATAATATTATTATTATAAGACTTACATTTTGACCAAAGGAAAATCAGGTCAGATTAACAATTTTGAGCACTTTTGCAAACAAAAATTGAAGCTTTTCTTTGCTTGAAGTTCCTGAGTTTCAATTATTCTTTTACTGCTTACCCTTGAGGATCGCCTTTGACTTCCCATCTTCAAAAACGCATCTAAAAGAGAAAGGCAATAGCCCTAACATCCATATGTTTATACAAATACCATATGCATATGAATTAATATGAATTAGAATGTTGCCCTGTAAGCTTTGGGGATTCGTTTTATGGGTGGAAAGGTGGATTCGAGGGCAAAATTTCTGCCAGCATCTCACGAGCAAAATGGTTTGATACGATCATAACTTTTAACAAAATGGTATGATTTTGGATTTTTAGAGTGGTGCTAAAAAGCCTATCGCTCAAAGTTAATTATGAGCATAATTTGGCTAGCACTACTTTATGCGGGAAATTTATGAGTGAGGACATCCAATAACTCTTCTTATCTAATCGTTTGGAAATGGGGAATATCAGAAAACACTGGCCTTATCGACTTCGACTGATACTGTTTTAACGTATTAAATTTTCTATTTGGTTGTTCTTATAAGCTTACATTCCATGTGGGCAAATCTTCGTGCAAACAAATTGTAGCTTCGATTCTTTGTCTACTTGACCCAGTCAAATTAGGTAATTACTCCCAATAGTTAATAAATTTCCTTTTGATACAGCTTAATCACTTACCTTTCAGTGTGTGTAATACATCCAATCACTTTTGAATGCAGGAAAAAACAATCGAAATGGCTGCAAGCTTTCACGGGGACTTTCTCGGTCGGTTTCCCGCGCTTTCCCGCGTCGTTTCCCGCCAAAGAATAGTGGATTTTACTGAACAGCGGTGTCCGGTGCTGGACAGGCCCAGGAGAGGCCTGTCCACCATCATGGAGAAACACCGCCGAGAAGACCCTGGGAACGAGATTGCTACTGGAGAGTGTTCGGTTCCACTGAACAGCGGTATCGCGGCACTAAATCAAATCATTACGGTATGGTATAGTTACTATTATTTTATAACTGTAATGTGTACTTTGTTTCAGATTCAAGATGACGTCAATACAAGTTAATACTCTTCATGGGACATCTGCCAACAACAGTAAAAGATAGGTCAACCATGTAATACATGTAAAAGTTCAGGAAATAATCTTACTTGCCTTTGTCAAAATGCTAATAATTTCTCAAGCCTTGGAAATAAGATGAATTTTGACAAATGTGTGTGAAATTATTTCTTAAATAATTTCATCATCACCATACCAATTTTCAATTTAGAGTTCATTGGCTGATAATGTTACTGAGGCAGACCCAACCCAATAATATATGGAACCCCAAAAGACAACATTTCTTTCCAGTGAGGTACATCGTAGCTGTCAACTCTCCCATAATAGGCGGGAATCTCAAGATTTTGAGCCTTGTCTCCCGCTCTCCCGCATTGAGGTGGAAATCTCCCACTTTCAGAGTTTCTAATAAAAGCAAGCTAAAATGGCAAATGCACTTCAATCCGGATAAATGCGAGGTCATGCGTATTACACATAGAAAGGATAAAACTAAACCAATTTACTCGCTGGGGGGGGGGGGGCAATTTAGGTCGGTAGAGAATACTAAGGACCTTGGAGTAACCATCTCTTCTGACCTGTCCTGGGGCTTACATGTATCTGCAACGGTAAACAAGGCAAATATGGTACTAGGTAACATAAAGCGGTCCATCGGAACTAATAGCCAGTACGTGTTTTCGCAGCTCTATAAATCACTGGTCAGGCCCATACTGGAGTATGCGGCTCCTGTTTGGAGTCCGTATTTGATTAAGGATATTACGGCTCTAGAAACGGTTCAACGAAGAGCTTCGCGACTAGCTTTAAAGCACGACTAAAAACTTTACCTGAAAAGAGCGGTTTGTAATTGTTACAAATATTGTTTCTTCATTCGCATTGTGGGGAAATGGAATAGCTTGGCAGGATACATTGTCCACGCCGAATCATTGTCAGTTTTTTAAGAGTAGACTTAAAATTTATTTGAATATTTATTGAATATTTATTGAATCTGTAGCCTTTAAATTTTATCTTTTGTATGTTTTTAGTCAGGGAAATTGTTTTCATACAGGGCTAACCTCACGATTTTCCCTTTTCAGGATTTATTTTTTACATTTGCGTTCTAGCTTCCTGAATAAATGTTATGTTATGTTATGTTATGTTATGTTATGTTATGTTAAAAAAGTTTACCAAGTTATCACCTCCGTTCCCGCAAAATGTAACCAATATAATGTTTGTTCAACACAAGTTCCTTGGCATTTTATATCCCTATTGGCATGCAATTGTAAGTGCCGTTTAGGTTGGATCCATTTGAGACCCCACAAAAGTTCCCAGGACCTTTGTCCCCTGGTCGGGATGAGGCTGACTGCTTTTCCTTTGGGGGGAAAACGGTGGGCATAACTTCGGAAAAGGTTCGGAGAATTTCTGAAAGACATTAACGCTCTCAGAGGATCTCAAGGTTTCTGAACTTCAGGGATTGACAGCTACATCTAACAAATCTCTCTAAAGGCCAGTTTACCGACACCGCGATTTGTCGGGACTGATGTCTTGGGTCGACCTGTTAGGGGGCGAATCAGAGTGTAAACTAAGAACTACGACATACCTGCATGATTGTGACTCAACACAAGTTAAATGACACAGAAACTGATGTAAAAGGAAGTATTGTGGGTACTTTTTACTTTCACTAATCATCGCTTCAGTCTCTATTTCTTCAAGAGACATGAGTTTTTTACGTTTTTCTAGTATAGCATTTTCCATGTTGGCCGCCATGTTTCCTTTGTCTGAGGGGAAAATCGGGCCGACATGAAAAATCTGTTTGGCGTGAACAGATATTTTTGTGTCGGGCTGCTGTGTCGGATTCTTATCATGGGAAGATCAGAATAGCATTTACATTCCCTGACTCACTCTCCGACAGGTCGGCCCGAGAAATCAGTCCCGACAAATCGCAGTGTGTAAACTGGCCTTAACGATAGTTTTTCTTCAAGCTAGTATCTTGTGTTAGTCACTGTACTGAAGTGGACATGGCTATGGCCTTTTACAAAGTAATGGAGGCCCCAGCAGGGGAGGGGGACTGAGTTAGAAAAAAGGTAGTTAGGCTCCTAACACTAGTATTGATGAGTGGATATTACAGTGAATTTGCCAGAATGTCATTTTTTAAAGGTACATGCATTTTCACATGACATATGTCACATTGTAACAAATACTTATCATTCTAAAACAAACCTTCCCCGGTAGGTAGACCAATAGTGTCAGGGTGTGATGGCCCTATAGAGAAACTATCATCATTTGTCGACAGACTCCTTCAGCCGATAGTACAAAAACAAAAGTCGTATCTTAAGGATACTACAGACTTTGTCAATTTCATAGAAAATACGAAAGTCCCGGAAAACGTAATACTTGTTTCAATGGACGTTACAAGCTTATATACAAATATACCACAAGAGGAGGAAATAGACACTTTATGTGAAGCATACGAAAAATTATACAGAAACGGAACTCCTATCCCTACACAACTACTAAAACGGGCGCTTAGGCTAATTCTCCAAGAAAATTCTTTCCATTTTAATGGAAAACACTACCTTCAAACATATGGTACGGCCATGGGTACGGGCTGGCTTTCCCTATCATGGCCTTGCATCGAGCCGGTGCACTTTAAACAGAAGGATGGGTACAACTGCGGAATTCTCATTTGTCTCGTATGTAGCTAACTCGCTATGCACCCACACGCGACATTTAGTTTTAAGTTCAATACAAAAGTCACTATTCTCATTAAATCATGAGGTGTTAAGGTACGAAATATTTACCCTCACAAGGTAACTAGCATTACCGTTCTACAGGCTAGCCCCTGGAAGAAGTGCATTCGATTAAATATACCTTAACAACCAGTTATTTCTCCTTTAAAAGGAATTGAACCATTAATATTGAGAGATAATTAACTCTTTCACAGCCATGAGCCGACCAGGAAATTCTCTTCTCACAGGATCAATACCATCATATCAAGCACACATGTGATGTGGAGAATGAAGGAAAAATCTGTTACTGGATTATCCTGAGTTCATCCTGTACCAACCTCTCTGTACTAACATCACAAGAATTGTATACAGAGAGTGACGAGAATTATCATCCAGCTGTGCCTTGCATAGTACAAATAACGCGCGAAACGAATACAAGAATCACTTTCATACATTTAATAGGCAGGGAGGGATATATTTTTGGGGCTAAAAACTGACAAGGAAATATTTTTAGGCATGGTGTGATTAAGGTCGGGTTGCACATTAGTCATTCGTGTTTCGTAATTTATACCACTTTTTTTGGTAGCTTTTTAACAGCCATGACCCCCTACACTCGGCTATCGTTTTATTTACGTCATTGTTGCCAATCAATTAAGGCCAGCCAGTCCCAAGCATCCCGAGTCTCCTGCCCTTGTCGTGAAGCGCATGTCAAGGCAGTTCAGACAATGATGTTTCCTTGTTTTTGTAATTTTTCAATTTAAACCATTGCAAAAAATTAGAAAGGAACAAATGATTACAAGAATGCGCTTTACGTTAAATGACATTTTTTGCTTGTCAGCCGTTTTTATACAGTTGATTTCTAAGTTTTTTTGCATGACTTATTATTATCACTTATTTTCGCGCCACTTTACTTTTGCATCTTTGGAACAAAAATATCTTGCGGGACTTAATATTTGCGATTTTGACGAGTCACCATTTTTCGAGGTAGTTCAATTTTGCGAATCAAGTAACTGGTGCTGGTTTTATAAACCTCCATTTCTGTATTTTATTTAACCATAACAGAATAGAAACCTCAAACGCAACAAACAACTGACTGAAATGTTCAACAATGTCAGCAACTTAGTAACATCTTTTAAAAGGGCTGATACAAGCAAGATGAGTGACATGATGAGGAAGAAGGGTTTGCCTTGAAGTGAAGTTTGAGCCCTCCAGCTCCTTGCAGATGGAAAGCTTGAATAGAGGATTTTATAAAGGTCTCTAAATTTCGCGTCTTTAATTTTCGTGGCACCTTTCATTCGCAGGAGTTTCATTTTGCGAATTTGTTGAAATCACAAAAATTAAGTATCGCGAAAATAAGTGATAATAAGGTACTTTGTCTTTGGCAGTATTGTAATATTTGATACCTCAATAGAGACAAAGTGAATGACATAATTATACATTGATATAATAACTGAAGATTTAGAATAAGGCGAGGAACCTATAGGGAAATGAAGAGGCTTATGCGAGCTAGAGGCTTCTCATATTTTACACAACTGAAGAAAGGTTTCTTGGTATGATTTAGCTACAAAGTTCTTAAGGTTAAAAGGAAAGCAGAACACACACACACACACATAAAACAATGACAACAATGGCAGGCACTCAAACAAACCTAATGGATTTCTATATTCAGAAGAATAAG
Organism: Stylophora pistillata; assembly: GCF_964205215.1. Classification (NCBI taxonomy): domain Eukaryota; kingdom Metazoa; phylum Cnidaria; class Anthozoa; order Scleractinia; family Pocilloporidae; genus Stylophora; species Stylophora pistillata. The sequence goes on along the minus strand of NC_142527.1, from coordinate 18,614,042 downwards.
AAAGTTAGGTCACATCACGTGACGTTAAAAGCTCTTACCTGGCCCTTTTCGTCCATGAAAAAGAAACTCACGGAAAAAATCTTGTAGATCTGACCTCTATTCAGGAAGGGTGGTGCAGTATGGAACCAAAATCCCACTAATTGCTTTGAGCAGTTAGGATAGAATCGCTCCATATACCAAGCCGTTCTAAGTGTTAGTGTTCAGATTTTAGGGTTAGGGTTAGGGTTAGTGTGTTAGGGTCTTAGTGTTCTAGGGTTAGGGTTTTAGGGTTAGGGTTAGGGTTTTTAAAAATTAACGGTTTTCTCCAAACAATGGGATCAAAAGAATCCAAGATGGCGGCGGGATTAAGTACAAAAGTGAATGGACCCATATGTTATGCGTTTGGATATCATGGTTTATTCTTGGTAACCAAATACGTTTGTAAGCAAAAGAGGTATTTATAAGAACCGCAAAAGGTTTTCGCCTGCATGTGGTATCGATTTAAGATAGCACATAAGCAAGGATTACACACACAATTAGGTGATAACAAGTGTTATTGTCACGCCACGCGTCTGCATACAAGATGCAATCAAGAGTTCATAATAGTAATTAAATGTTCTGGAAAAGGTTCAGGTTGGTCCTCCTCCTTAATGTCTTCTGTCTTTTCGGGTGTTACAAACACTTCATCGTCATCACTGCTTTGTTTATCTGTTAAATTTTTTTCTGTATAGATGTTCACAAAGTTGCGTGTAAGTGAGAAAAGCTTTCATAACATCTGCGTACAGTTTAAACAATTGATCATCGTCATCTTCTACTTGTGTAGGTTCATAAGCTTGTATGTAGTTGTTGACACACCTCTGCATTCGACAGTAATCATCATACTCTGCATTTTTCTCTACGATGCGTAGTAAATCATCTAAAGCAACTCCACACCATTTAGGATTGTCATCCAAATGTTTAAACATGTTGCTATGTCTGTGCTGAAATGATGTAAGTTCTGTGAGTAAAGTCTTTTAATATAGAGTTGACAGCTGTCAATCATTGATCTCGCTCGTCATCAGAAGTATTGTACTCCGTGCTGCAGCCGGAGGAATCTCTGGGAGGAGGTTTATCTTCACAGTAATGTACAAATTCCAGGAAAGCTCTCATCACACCGTTGTAGACTTTATTGAATTTTTTTTGTCATCCCTGATTCCATAAGAATCATACAGTATGGAATGATGGACGCAGGCTTTGATTTTTTCCAAATCAGTGTACTTGGTTCGTTTGTCTACACAAGACAAGACTTCGTCAAGTACCACACAGGCTTTGGCAGGACACTCTTCCAAGTCTTTGGTCACACCCATCTGTTTGGCTGAATCTTTAAGTACTCGAGGGTAATTTGTGAAAGTGTCAGACACTTGAGTTTGAGCTTGTTTTATTTCTTGTGTAGGGGCTTCTCATATTGGTTTCAAGTCTTTCATGGTGTTTAAGTTGTAGTGTAAATCCCCTGTAGTAGCATCTACTCTCAAATCGCAAAGCATACAAATGATTTCACTATCCACAGACCAAGGGCGAGTATGAATGGAGGAAGGCATTGTTCTGACTCGTGTGCAGTCAAGGTATCAAATGGTGAAAAAAGTGTAGAAATCAGTAGTGTTGTATAGAAGCTAGCTGTCAAACACTTTTGATTGGCGTCATTTCTTGATCTGTGAATAGGAGGCGATTCTTACAAGAGGATATTGCACCATTATGGTGATATCTTACAAAGTCCAAGAATGCTCGCATGACTTGATTGCGTAATTCCCAGGTTCTTCTATCGTAATCATTCTCGTCAGGTGCAAAGTCAATTAAGTACTGCTCTGCATCTGGAATCACTCCACTCAAGGAATCGTCGTCAGAGTGAAATTCCATGGTATCCAAGAGTTCAGCCATGGCTAGTGCAACTAATTTAGGGTCCATTTCTAAACTAGGGTTCATGGTGAATGATACATGTGGCATGTCAGTACCAGTACTGACATGCCACATAGGAAAATTACACAATATATAGTGTCGTGTCTCTCTTTAGTGTCGCGTCCTAAAAAACAATGGTTGTCAATCAAAGTATAGGGTATTGTTAGCGACATTACTGTTAATTGGCGTCGTGTCGTGTCTCTTTTTAGTGTCGCGTCCTGAAAAACAATGGATGTCAATCAAATATAAGCTATTGTTCTCGAGTGTATAAAGCTAGAGCGCTTTCACTACTTTTCACACTCTAGAAGCACCAGTTCAGACATGCAGGATGGAGACACCAGTGAAGAAACTTACCAAAGGAGCCAAAGGCAAGAGACGTCATCCACACGACAAGGGAAGACCTTTGCACTTTAAGAAAGAATGGGCAGAAAAGTACCCTGATGGAAAGGTCATGATCGATGGTGTGCCTCAAGTAGCCCAAGAAGTTAAAGGCAAGAAAAACTGGGCCAAGAAGAAAAATTCTAAAAATCTTACCTTAGACATCCCAACCCCTGCACAGATAGAGGAAGAGGCATGGAAAGAAAGGTGGAGGAAAAGTGTAGATGCGTGCTATGCCCAAGATAATCCTGTGAAGCAAGAGGAACCTGTTACAGTGATGCATCCCTAAAAAATCCCAAACCCTGAGATGACAATAGAGGAGCCGTTGAAACAGCTAGCTAATTTGGTGGATTCTATAGTGCCCGATGTACAACAGCAACCCATACAGCAGCCCAATCCTCCTTTCGCATCATTCAGAGGATCTCGTTCACTCGCTGTCTGACGAACTGTTTCCAGTCGCCTTTATTATTAATCCACCAAAGAGCAGTTTTACTATCCAGCCACAGGCGAGTTTCTGTTAATTCAACTTCTCCTTTCAATGTGGTTATCACGGTCTCTACGAGCTTAGCCAATATCCTTCCTGATATTAATTCCAATCTTGGCGTCATCTGCACTTTCAGTGGTGAAACTCGCGTTTTTGATGTCAGAAGAGTGACTTGGAAAGCTCCGAAGACTTCACACACAAGATAAACGAAAGCACAATATGCTCTCTTAGTGGCATCACCGAATCCGTGTAGAGAGCATTTAATTTGGTCTTGGGGCACCTTAAAGACACCTTGTGGTACACAAATCTCCTCTACGCCCTTTAGATCACTGATCTATCGAAGCCAGGGCCTTTTGTCGTCACCCTCCAACTCTTCATCCCAACCTACCTCTCTAGCGCCTAACTCTTGGATAAGAGTTTTCGTGCTAACAAGCAGGGGATTCACTATTTGTAGGGGATCATACAAGCCTGCTATGACCTTAAGAATGGTTCGTTTGGTCATGTGTAACCGATCGGCTCTTTTTACAAGTTCGGAAAGTTCCATTACGAATAAATCCTCTTTGCAATTCCATGACACCCCCAGAACTTTCTCATTCCTTGTTCCCTTCAGCAACCCTATCATTCGCGCTTTCAATTTGTTTGTTTACATTCGACTTGTCACGCAATTCATCCTGCTAGATTTTTGCTTTCAACTTGTCGCTGTTTGTTAGCCAGTTCCTCAATTTAAAACCGCCTTAGTACGAGCCTTGTCTTTGCCTTGTTACACAGCTCACCTGCTTCCTTTGTTGCCGCATCACCAGTCACGAGATCATCAATGTAAAAGCTTTCTTTCATTATGTGATGCAATATATATATTTATAAATTAGAATAGTAAAATGAACAATGAAACAAAGGTGAGTTTCTGGAGTCGGACTGACCCTGAGTGGTTGACAGTGGCGTGACTTTGTTATTTATCTGTCTGGATCACACACCATTACAGCAGAGAGGATTTTCTTTGACAGTCAAGAGTGGAACAACACTGTATTGCTTAATAATTTGGATAAAGTTGAAGTGGTAAGTTGGCCATCGTAACGATTACAAAAGCTGACGTTTCAAGCGTTAGCCCTTCGTCGGAGCGAATGCCTAAACTTACCAATTTTTAATTTTGCCATGCTTTTCCTTATCTAGACAAGAAGTATTTCAAATCCAACTAAATGCCATTTAGTGTACTTTAAATGGTAAAAAAATTGTTTTGTATACTTCAAATTAACTACATGAGGCCAGATTTTGATAGATAGATAGTTTATTCACCTTAAAAAACTTGCAGCCAAGAGCTGAATTGCAATAAGGTTTACGAATGCAAAATTTCTAACTTACTAAATTACAACTAATTAGTTAATTTACGAATTAAAAACTGTTACAGAATGACAAATCCACAAGCATGCGTCAAATTCCCATATAAGATAAGAAATAAAATAATATCTAAGCCAGCTAGAATGTAACGCCATTCGGAGAAGCAATCCTGGGCCAGTTTAACTCTCTGTCTTCTATTCGATAAAAAGTCAACAATCCAGCATAATATGTGGTTTGGAATATCGTAATCAAGGAGTTTATGCACTAAGATATTGTGATCAATAAGAGCGAACAACTTACGGAAACCAAATAGAGCCACCCTAATCACGGCTGAATTCCCTTTGGAGCCGAGGTGCCAGTTATGGATCATGCTAATAAGTGTGTGCGTAGTGCTTGATTTAGGTATTATCCCAAGTTGTCTTTTGTGGATTTTCTTTAACACGGCAGGTATCACAAATTCATGAACAATGCAATCTTGGAAAGGATCGGCGTAAGAGAGATAGGGCAAAGATGCTTGTTGATTTCTTGGATAGGTCTTTGTTTGGGGACAGGGACGATATCTGCCTCTTTCCAGGATAAGGGCAAATGGTCTTCATGAAGGGAGGCATTCATGATATCCATAATGGATGGTGCCAAAAGATCCGCATTCTCTCTTAGGAGCCATCCAGGGATACCGTCCGGTCCTTGTGCCTGAGGTGGATTAATAAAGCATAACTTTCTAAAGATAGAAGACTCTGATATCAGTGAGAAATCGTCATTCATAGTTCTGCTCGAAGAAACAAAATCTTCTCCCCTAAATAGATTGTGGGTAAGCGGTTAAAAAACCTCCATTGGGGCCAAGAAAGCTGTGTTGATGTGGTTTGCAAGGTCATCTGCTGATAGACCATGAGCACCTTCTAAGTGATGGACGGACTTTAGGACATTATCACATGACCCAAAAGACCCCTCCATTACACTAAGTTTCTTACTTTCGCCCCACCATTTAGATGGGGAACATCCCTTTAGATATTGCACTTTACACTTGTAGTACTTCGCACGGCATCTTTTACATTCTCTGTGAACAAGATTTCTCAGATGATTAAACTCCACTTGGTCTCCTCGGCGTAAGGCCAGTTGTCTCTTCTGAATCAAGATCTTAAAAGTTGAGTTTATCCATGGTGGTTCTGTTCAGTGGACAATGTTAGGCTTCATTGGCTAAACAGAGTCAAGGCCGGTTTTAATGATCGTTTGTAACATTGACACCTTTCCTTCGCTAGTGGTCATAGCCCTGATGATCACAGTAACATCGACTGACTGAACCAAGTCTCAAAAACAATAGACTTAACCACGTTATAATGATATTTGTTACAGTTGACTCTGCCAAACAAAATCTGATGGCAAGATCCAAATTTGTCAATCCTAACCGAATTTTCATAAGGAATAAAAAAAATTCATCCTCGACACAGAGCACGTTTCCTCAAAGCACCTACAGACGATTCCAGTTCACTATCTGAACGAGAGGAATTGGAATCACTTAGTTGATTGTCTGTGTCGAACAACAATGGCGCATTTATTGCTCGATCTTCCCCTGCTTTTGCGTCCCAATAAACAATGTGCTTTTACCTTCAGATTCCGGTAAAACATAATTAAGTATTTTGCTTATGTAGTGCTTGAAATATTTTTCTTCTTTATTCACTATAATCACTAAAAGTATTTACAAAAATTATGATAAAAATTGGCCCGTTTCGTTTAATAGTAATGATAGCAAATTATTTACAATGTTAAACCATATATCTAATTATTTGTAAATTTTTAAATAATTAATATTAATGTTCACGCTAGAGGACTGATTACAATATATGAGAAAAGAAAAAGTTTAGTATTACTAAATAGGAAAAACTATTAAAATGATAAAGACCTAAAATTATGAGTGCAGATGTAGACCAGCTGCAGCGAGGGTGAAGTCTTCTGTGACCTCGCGTGATTTATGTATCCTTCGTTGATGATTCTTATTGATTAAGAAAATAATAAGCCTTCCATCGCATTTGCCGTATGAAGTGTTCCGTCTTTTCAATGAAGCTTTTCACTATTCGTTTTTTGATGGTACTGGGATGTTCTTGGTTGAGTAGCCCAGGTTGATCTTCTCCATAGTAATAGACCATGAGTTGAACAGAGTGCACAACAAATTAGAGCTTACTATGACTACCAGTGACTTCATCTGCTATAAAAGTGCTCGATGGTAAGACCAGAGCAGTCAAACTAGAGCGGTCAAACCTCCTAATGCATTTAGAAATTTATAGCCCTCACCATGATGAATTAATCTGTCTTCTTTGTTTTATAGAAGATATTTTCAATGCACATGGCAGCTCGTCTATCTGATCATCTTAGTTCTGACTTACAAATATCACTAAAGGTAACTTTGACTTGTCCCTGTTTCATTTCTGGTCGAGGCTGTCCAAGAAATACTCCAGGATATGCTAACTCTTCACAATATTTATCCCCAAAAACACTCAATGGTCTATTACCTTCAGCCGGAGCAACATTAAGAATATTTTGCCATTCATTTTCTTGTAAAGATTTTGTTGCAGTTAACATAGTATCATTTACACCAGCAATTGATTCTACTTCATCTTCATTCAATACATCGTATTCATCTATATTTAAATAAGTGAGATCTGTGGAGGCATTATTCTGATCTGATTGTGATTCCACACTGTTGGTGTTATCATCATTATTACTTTGTCCAATTTCAATATTATATTTGTTGATCCAATCATTACCAAATACTATTCCTTCATCTTTATATAACCTGCTATTTGTCATTAACCATTTTGCTGCTTGAATGACCTTGTGTGGTCTTATATTTAAAGACAATGCAGAACTTTTGTACGGAGTTTTCTCTTGAAATTAACTTTGATAGTAGCTGTGTGGCTCTGTAATCTTGGTAACATATTTACTGTATGAGTCACATCTGCCGGCACATTAACAATATTACCATATTTTTAGCTGTCTACCTCTAGGAGCTTGCATAAGCTTTTGAAATGCAATCCTTGGTGCAAGCAGTCGACATTCTAATTCATTCAAGTCAAAGAAATCTGACTTTTTTGGAAAAGACATACCATTGGCCACAGTACATGGTGGGACCTTGTTTTTTATCAAATGATTCTTACAAGTGTTACAAATCCAGTCTTTGTTATCAAAACTGGCTTTATTACATAAATATTCTGTGATATCAGTATTGGACTAAGTTTGTCCGCATGAGCTACACTATGTCTATACCACAACTGGTCACAACAAGTACAGATGTACAATGGACCTTCTTTCACTATTTCATGGAATTTATTAATTGAACATTTAACAGATATATTGGTTTTTTATAATCTTCGATTTTGTTCATATTCATTATGCTTGGCTTTTTTCTCAGGAGATGCTAAAGTTGCGCTATGATTTTGTTCATATTCATTACGCTTAGCTTTGTTCTCTGGAGATGCTAAACTTGCTCTATGATTTCGTTCATATTCATTACGCTTAGCTTTTTTCTCTGGACCTGCATTAATTTTGGCTCTTTTCTCAGGAGATGCAGTAGATATTCTGTATTGTTTCATATAATCAGCTTTTTGTTGCCTTTTGCTTCTACGATTGTCTAATTTTTCATTAACTTTGTTGCTATCGTCATTGATATCATTGCTACTGTCAGTTGAACATGTTAAAACATAATGCATCTCTCCTATATGACCTATGAATATTGATCTCCTGTTTTGTAACAAATTGCTCTGTGCAGGCTCAATTAAGGTCATTTCTCGGAAATTTTGACTTGATTTTATAATATGAATCTTTAAGTTTATTGCATCAGCAACTGCTTGTATGATAATGTTATCAGCCCATGTGCCTTGCTTAGACATATCAGATAAATACTGAACCCATGGTGTGTCTTCTACACTTTCTAAAAATTGTTCTGGATTTTCAATCAAATATGTAACTTCTAAAGCTCTGATTTCTGCATGATGACTTGAATCACCATATAACTGATGAGATATAGATTTAAATAAACAATCTCCTCCGCCAACATCTAATGGTCGTAATCCATATCTAAGCATTCTGTAGTGCAATACAAAATCTGCATTATCAAATGAAATGCTGTGAATTGTGTTTCTCATGATGGGACCTGGATTTAATTTAACATCTCCTGACAATAGACCAGTTCACGCTCTTGAGTGCATGCTGGGTAATTAGGGCAAGCAAATCCAAAGCGGATACGCTCAACTACACTCTTTTGCTTGATCGGAATACTTACAGTTCAAGATGGAAGTCACAGCTACATTTTGAGCTCCGTATATATTTTATTGCCATCTCGCTCAAAAGTCGTGGAAATGTCAACATCCCAGCAACACAATCATAGCCACACACCTCGAGGATTTTTTAGAACTTTCATGTGGAGAATTGCAGTTTTATCTTCAACAGTGAGGTTTGCCTTCTAGAGGGACACACTCGGATCTTGCTGCTCGTGCTTTGGTTGCTTTTGAACATAATATACCTATACTTGATTCAGCTGAAAGCCAAGCCAAGTTACTACAAAATGAACATGGAGAACTATACACATGCGGTATAAAAGGTCCGTTATCAATGGTCGATTGGGAGAACTGTGTAACAAAGTGGCCACATACAAACATCGGTCAAATATTCTCATTTATACTTGGAAAAAAAGCTTTCGACACTGACTATATAGGTCAATATAAGATCAGAAAAGCGTATTCATACCTTAAAAGTGGTTTTGTACACATACTCAAAAATAATTCATGGACAAGACAAAGTTCTGTTTGCATCTGTCACTCCATCTCAAAGAATTCACGAAGAATCTCATGAAGTGTGGATAATTTTTAAATCTGCTGGTGAAATTATTGGGGCATATTGTAGCTGTACAGCTGGATATAGTAAGTGCTGTAATCATGTCATAGCTCTTCTATAAAAAGTAGAGTTTGCCAACCAGAAAGGTTTCACAGACCCTTCCTGCACAGATAAGGCATGTGTGTGGAATAATACTACCAATAAAGACATCCAACCCATGAAATTAAAGGACATGGTGTTTCAAGCAACAGGGTAGTTAAAGAAAACCCAAGTTATGCTATTAACAGCAAGGAAAAACAGAACTTTCATCCTTGGCCAGAATCCTCGAGGGTTGTTACTGAAGAAAGCAAGCAAAAGTTTCTAGCTTCCCTTTGAAACAGAAATCCTGATGCTGTGATCCATATTTTGTAGCACCACCAACTTCTGATGATGTACCCCCATCACTACAAAGTATAGCTGATGATATATCCTCTAAAAACAATGGTGTAGATGCTGATGAAGTAGTGAGACAATTTCTGGAACAATTATCTTTCAATGACAGTGGTATTAAAGAATTAGAAAAGGCCACAAGGGATCAGGCTAACTACAGTAAATGGAAAGAGCAAAGAAAAGGTAAAATAACTGCATCTCATTTTCATGAGGTATACACAAAGACAGAAACAATTCTTAGAAAAAGAAAGCCAAATTGCAAAGCAACACCCTTTCTTGAGCGAATTACAGATTCTTCCGATTTGCCACAGATACCTGCCATTATAATAGGGAAGAGAGCATGAGAGACATGCTGCTGCATCATTCTTTGCACAAGAATCCAAAAAACACAAGAATGCAAAGCTTTAGACTTGTGGCTTGTTTATTTCTAAAACTTACACTTTTGTGGGAGCTACCCCAGATGTTATTTTTCACTGCGATTGCCTGTGGTCATTCTTGTATTGAGTATAAATATCCATACTCACTTGCAGATGTGAAATTAGATGAGCATTGGAACAATACAACATATCTAGAATTAGTGAATGGGAATATAATGCTCAAGAGAAACCACAGTTATTATTACCAGATATAAGGACAAATGGCCCTAAAAGGATGTCCTAAAACCTTTTTTGTTGTTTGGACTCCCCTTAGTGGTGCTCATATTGAAACTATTGATTTTGATTTAAAACTGTGGCAAGATATCATACGAAAACTAACAATTTTTTTCAAGACTTATGTTGCTAGGTACTAGGCCTATTTATTATTGTGCTCTCTGTGAAAAACCCTGTCTTGAGCCAGAAGAAGTTGAGTGTAATGATAAAAACAGTGTTCAGTGTGAATGTTGTATGCTATGGTTTCACTGGGCCTTCTCAAATTTCGAACAAGAATTAACATTTATTTGTAGATTTTGCAATGAACAAGCACTAGATAATGGTTAGAATTATAGAGTGCAAGCAATATGACCTCAACAAACTACTTTAGTAATAAAATAGCACAAAATAGTGCTGATGAAACTAAAAAATTATAGTATTTAGTATTACTAAAGTTTCAAAGTTATTGTTTAAACATTATTGCAGCTTTATACAAACATGTTTCTGTAATTCCATAAAAGAATTGTATTCTGGAAGATGTGTAAATAAACTTGACTACTCTCACGTTCTAAAGTCGATGGAAATGGATACACACGAACCTAATCTATACATCTGCCATGCTACTTTAATGATTCAATCCTCTCTTACGTTACCTGCTTACCTACATCATGGCACATGAAGTGTACCTTACAAACACTACATCCCTTCCTTTTTCATATGAAGCCACAACGATCCTAAGATGTCAACACAACGGAGAGTCGCTTAACGCCTAGTACAATTGAAACTCATAAAACGGCTAGCCACAAAATCATTCATCCTCCCCTTATGAACAGTAACTGTCAATGATGACATTAACTCACGACAAAGTTTCTGATAATGGCACTTAAGTCAAAACATAGTCCTTGATAATGACACTCGAGTCATAACAAAGTCTTTAAATCTTTCCAGCGGTTTTGTGACTCTAATCGGTCTCGTCACAACCGGGCTGCTCAGTTTTTCTCATTCTGCTTCCGGTTCCACAGGATCAGTAACATCAAGCATTGAAGTTGTTTCCCCCGGGTTCTATGATGTCTCCTCATACTTCTTTACATGGGTTGTGTTTCGCATTAATTGAATGCCGTCTGGTGATTCAATAACAACACTGTTTCCAGTCTTGGTGATAACATCGTAAGGCTCAGGAGCAAATGATGTTGATAATTTATTTTACGCTCTTGTTTGACTAACACTTGATCACCTGGAGCTAGGTAAGACTTGTGGGCATTCCTCTTCTTGTCTGCATACCATTTGGTTTTGGCTTTCATTTTGCCATCTCTGTCTCGTATCTCGCTCTCTGTGCTCTCCTCTTTCTGTTCGGGTAATTTAGTACGCATCTTTCTGCCAAACAAGAGTTCCGCTGGGCTCACACCTGTGGTAGTGTGAGGGGTTGACCTATATGCTACCAAGTACTTGTGCACTTCTGTCTTCCATTCTTTCCCCTCAGCTTGAGCTATTTTCATCCTCTTGAGGAGGGACCTGTTTTGTCTTTCCACTTCACCATTCGCTTGTGGCTATAGTCTGTGTGTCTGTGTGTCTTTATTGTTCAAAAGATAAAATTACATATCTTATGTTACATCTAATACAGGAAGTACACTTTCACAAAGCTACATTATACTTAAAAACAATTCTATTAAAAAATGTATTCTTAAAACGGTTTGTGCGAATAGCGGGCATGACAGGGGATTTATTTCTCAAATTATACCTCGTGATCTTGGTCTCAGGGAAGTAGGCTCTAAGAGGATGGCTCAGGATAGTTGAAACCTTGCGACAAATTTTGTGATCTTGCGTTTTAAGTAAGTCACCTATCACTAATTTCTTAGATATGTATTTACGTTTAAAACAACGATCTAAAAACTGCTGGGCTATAGTTAGCTCTGACTCAGAGGCCCCATGCACAGATAGAGCATAAGTGATATTAGGTAGGACAATGGAATTAAATAAAACATCTACTTCTGCTTGGCTACATCCTTCCTTGCGGAGGCATCTGATAACGTATAACCCTTTATTAGCTTTACCTAACTTTTCTTTTAGGTGAGTACTGAATTTGCAGTTCGGCTGAAACGTGAGACCAAGAATGGTTATTGTACTAGTCTGAGGTATGCCAAAAATACTTTTGTAGGCCTCGGCAGTGTGACCTTTTTTATACATAATAAGCTCTTTACATTTAGTAGAATTTGAATTCATTCTATTTTGGCTTGCCCACTGTAAAAACTGATTTATTAAGTCTACAGAGTGATCTTTAGTGGCGTGGTCTTCCTGTGTTCTATACCGTTATCCTCTAAATACTGTTCAAACACTTCAGATCTGAATTGTGGACTGTTGTCACTTCTGAGTGACTGAGGTAGTCCATGTGTGGTGAAGATTTTCTCCAAACACTGTGACTTTTTCTGACGTTGTGGAATTCATGACTTCTATTTCATAGTATCTGCAGAAGTAATCAATGATGACTAAGACAGATTCTCCTGAGGGTAACGGGCCTAACAGGTCAATGGCCAAATCTTGCCAGGGGCCACTTGGTAATGGTGTTGACTTGATTGGCTCTGGGTTTGTTTGGCTGCTTACAAGCTAACAGCCATAACAAGTTTTGCAAAACTTCTCGGCTTCCCTGTCGATTCCAGACCACCAGACTTTTGATCGCAACCTCTGCTTCATACTGACAATTCCTGGGTGTCCTTCACAGGCAAGGTTCAATACTCAAGGTGTCAGCTTGCTCGGTATGACAATCGTGGTACCACGAAGGATTAGCTTGCCAATAACACACAGTTTGCTACATACTGGTACGTACTGCTTATGGTGGTCACCTTTCCAGTTTCCATCTTTGATGTACTGGCGCAGTTCCACAAACTCTCTGTCATCTGATGAGGCTTCTTCAATTTCACATGTTGTCATCGCTTGAGGAGTGGCGGTTGCTGCAACGAACCTGACAAATTCATCCGACGCCTTGTGCGCCAGTGATGGTTCTGCTTGTCTATTCGCATGCAACAAGCGTGACAATGGGTCAGCAATATTTTGCTCGCCAGGTAGGTATTTGACTTGGAATTTATATGGCTGTAATCGCAGGATCCATCTTTCAATCTGTGCACACGGTTTGGACCTGCTCAAGTAGATTGTTTCCAGCGGCTTATCATCAGTATACAGTGTGAATTCAATGCTGTACAAGTGCACATGGAATCGTTCACATGCCCATATGACAGCTAAAGCTTCTTTTTCTCTCTGCGAATAACGCCTTTCCACCATGCTTAAACTCTTACTTGCGTAGCTAATGACTCTTTTCCTGCCTTGCTGCTCTTGGATGAGGATCGTACGGAGGCCCACCGGGCTTGCATCTTCTATGATTAGTGTCTTGGCATCCTTATCAAAATAGCCAAGATTATCTGCACTTGATAGTCTCCTCTTAAGCTCATTGAATGCATTCTTCTGCTCTTCTCCAAATTCGAAACGAACATCCTTTTTGGTCAACTTTTGTAATGGCTCCGCGGTTGTAGCGAAGTCCGGAATGAAACGGGCATTGTAATTTGCCAGCCCCAGAAAGCTTATGACTTCTGATGCACTTTGCGGTTCTCTTGCATCAACGATCGCCTTTACCTTGTCTTCAGCAGGACCTATACCATTGTTGCTTATCACTAGTCCCATGAAGACCGTCTGGGTCATATGGAACTTACACTTCTCTGCATTCAGTCTGAGGTTCTTCTCTTTCAGCCTTTCCAAAACTCGCTGCAATCTTCTGTCGTGTTCCTCAGTGTTCTTCCCATGAATGATGATATCATCTGAGATTTTGGCAACACCTTCGCAGCCTTGTAATGATTGTTGGATGACATGCTGGTATACTTCTGGAGCTGAACTTATCCCAAACATGAGGCGCTTGTATTGGTAAAGACCACAATGTGTAGTGAACGTTGTGATGCTTCTGGAATCTGGATGGAGTTCTAACTGGTGGTAGCCCCATTTTAAATCCAGTTTACTGAACATTGTGCTCTGGTTGAGGCTTTGGAGCACCTCGTCCACCGTGGGTATGGGATAACGTTCTCTGATAATGGCTTGGTTAGCTCTGCGCATGTCTACACAAAGGCGTATTTTGTCATTCTGCTTTGGGACTACTACAACTGGACTAACCCACAGGGTTTGGCCCTCTACTGGTTCAATTATGTCCATGGCTATTAATTCTTCAATCTTCTCCTTAACCTTGTCTCGAAGACTAAATGGGGTGCGCCTGACTGGTTTCACCACTGGGGGTACATCAGGATTCACATACAACTTAACTTGGAAATCCTTCAACTTTCCCACACCCTCAAAGATCTCCTTGTAATCAGACATGATTGTCTCACTACATGTCACGGTGCAGATCTGAGTTCCTAATTTTAACACTCCAAGCTTTATGGCAGTTTCTCTTCCAAGCAGTGCTACCCCTTCGCCATTAATAACAACAAATTCAGCTTCGGCCTCTTTTCCCTCTACTCTCGCTTGTGCTGAGAATGTTCCTAGAACGTTCAGTGGCTGTTTACTGTCATATGCATAAAGCTTCTTATCACTCTTTCTCGACACACACTTAATCTTGTCTTGCTTTAAGTTTAACCACAGATTTTTGTCAATCACATTGGTGCTTGCACCCGAATCAATCAACATCGCAACTACAACTCCACCCACAGTCACATCTATTTTCTCAGGTGATGTAGCAGAATTCACAGTAAATGCATATTCATCTTCATCTCTCTCACTTCTCACATACCTGACTGACTTCTTTGTTTTCCTTCCTTTTGTCTTCTCTTCCTGCCTAGGTTTGGGAGGTTTGGCTGTTTTCGTTTTACACTGAGGACCAAATGGCGAGCTCCTCCGCACTTAAGGCAAGTTTTTCCTTTTGCGGGACACTCAGGGTCTCTTCCAAAAATGTCCTACTTTTCCACATCTGTAGCATGCTTGCTTGGCAGACTCCTCTCCTTTGTCTTCTTGCTCTTCACGGATGAAATTCACATCCTTTTTGCCTTCCATATTTTCCAGCTGTGACCGAACTCGCTCGTGATTTGCTGCCGTCGAAAATAACAACTCTAAGGTTAAGTGCTCACCCTTTTCCAGTAGTTTCTTTCGTAGTTCATGTGATTTACATCGCTGCAAGACTTGATCACGAATCTGGTTATCAGCTTGGTCGCCGTAGTCACAGTCTTTGACCGCGTGTCTCAATCGTGTAACAAACTGAGCCACTGTTTCACCGTCCTCTTGTTCCATGCTTCGAAACAGGTGATTTTGGTATGTCGAATTTACCTTTGGAATGAAATAATCGTTCAAAGCCTTCACCGCTTTTTCGTAATCTTTTGCCTCACCTGGGTCAGGTTACGTTTCGAAAATTTCCTGAACAGCTTTGCCGGCCAAATGAAGAAGTAAAGCTCTCCTGTGAATTTTATTATCCGCTTTATCCACTTGGATGAGCAAGCCTTTGCAATCGGCATAAACTGAGAAGCTTTTCAACTAATGCTGCCATCACCTTCCCATGCTTGGAGGTTCACCATGTGGATCGAATGGTTTCACACTCGTTAAATCGTCTAGCTTTATTGATGCCATGTCTGGGCAGCTGCAACTTCTATCCTCGTCGCCAGATGTCACGTTCTAAAGTCAATGGAAATGGATACACACGAATCAAATCTATACATCTGCCACGCTATTTTAATGATTCAATCCTCTCTTACGTTACCTGCTTACCTACATCATGTATGGCAGACGAAGTGTACCTTACAAACACTATAACTACCATAGCTTATAAACTGAGGAAATTGAATGGCAACATTTACGACTGGTACAAAATGCAAACATAATTGATGAAATAAAACATATGTACTCAGAGGCTTTTCAGTCATATTACATAATGCTGCGCAAATTATGATTATGTCATCCAAATGGGATAGAATGCTAATGGAATTTCTTGCTTTAAAATGGCAAAGTCTTTAATTCGCTTGATAGCCTGCTCGACATATATCCGTACATTAGCAATAAGTGATCTGTTCCTGACATCAGCACCTGACATCTGGAGTTTGGAATGCTTGGAGAGTGGAATTGTTAGAGAACACTGGTAGTATGCTAACAGGTCATGAATCATGAATCCACTGTCTGCCATAACATGGTCATGTGGCTGAAGATAGTGTAAGAAACCAGTTTTCTACGCTGAATACAAACATCAGATGACCTCCCACTGAAGGTCTCAGAGACAAATGATATGTAGCCATTTGGTGTTATCCCTATCAAAAACTTAAAAGTGTATTGTTGTTGTAATTTGACTAACACATTGCCGCATTCTCTAAGCTTGATGGGGTTTCAGAGAATAGTTCTGTGCAGTCAATGATGACTCTACACTTTCTCACGGTAATATTGTCGAAACATATCAGGCATATTTCTTTGAATGAAATGCCTATCTGGCCAGGAAATCATCCACTTTAATTCTTTAGACATCAGTTTAACTCAAGTGGTAAAGACAGAGCTGACAGTCGTCTCGGACACTTTGAACCTTAAAGCCAGATCAAACTACAAAGAGTCCAAGCTTGATTCGCATCATGGTTAGCAAAAACTCTTGTTCCAAATTTGGAGCTCCCTGTACATTGTTTGACCTGGGCTTTGTGGTGTCCTTCAAAGCACTTTCTTTGTCTCCTTTCCAGTAGTGCATACACATGGCTTTTTCAAAGAGTGTGTTAAACATCAATTGAGATGTTTCTAAATTAGGGAATCCAGTGAAACGCTGGACATCTTGCTCTGTTGTTAAATCAGCAAACTTCATACTTCCTTATGTTAGTGGATTTATTATCAAGCATTGAGTCTCTTGTTCTTTGAAGCTTGAGTTATTGGATGCCTTAGTTGTAGTGACAACTTCAAGTCTTGCCACAAGCTTTCTTTTCTTGGGTGAAGGTTTGTTAGAGTCACTTGGCACCATATACAAAATTTTCTTTGGATCCTTGGGAATAAAATGCCAGCGAAGAGTTTTGACATATGACCGTTTCACGATGTTGTTTGGATATCTTGAGTCGTTGTTGCAACCTCCAACACAACATCGGTAGTTAACCATTATATATCTTATTTTTTGACGCATTAAAGTCGAAAATACAGAGGTCAAAATGTAGGTGTGACTTTTATCTTGAACTTTGAGTACTAAAGTTCACGACAAGTTCTGAAACAAAGCCGATATTCATCAAGCAAAAGAGTGTAGATGTAGATTGTAGATTGATGTAGATTTATTTATACTCGAAATTTATGGAGCTTGTCAGGCACCTAGCTTAGATAGCTAATGAATTGAGTAGAAAATAAATGAAATATAATACTAAAAAGTTACAATAAAAGTTCAGAGATAATAAGTAAAATATAAGGTTAACTAATTAATTAATCAACCAATTAATAGCATTATAAATACACTAATACAGCTATATACATGCTACTAAAAAGATAGGATACTAAAACTACATCCAGAGTAAAAATTACATAAAGTCTAAGAGCTACAAAGGGTACAGTTACATACGTCAAAAGTGATTTTCCTGATACGTGTTACAGACTCTTTTAGTGTTCGTGAAGTTCTTAATTAAGTCATTATTTAAAGAGTTCCAGATTTTTGGACGAAAGTACCTGAAAGTATTTAGCCCATGCTTAGTAGTGTTGACTCTGGGTTGTACAAGAATCAGTTCGCCACGTAGGTTGTGTGAGTTGTTTCTAAGCGTCAGCAGAGTACAAAGTGGATTTGATGTTGTCCCATGAACAACTTTATAAATAAGAATGCACATGTCCTGGACTCTTCTGTTGTGCAATGTGGGCATATTTACGGTTTCAAGTAGAGTACTATAGGTACTAGTGCTGTTGTTAAGGACTGATCTTAAAGCAAGCTCGTTGAGTTTTTTAAGTTTAGCCGATGTTGTTTTTCCACAGTGCATCCACACAGTGGAACAATAGGTAAAGTGAAGAAGAATGTAAGCCTTATATAGTGTAAGCTTGGTTTGTAAGCTAAGAAGTTTTCTAAACCGGCATATGATTGCAATTTGCTTGCTAATCTTCTTGCATAGTGAAGCTACATGATTGTTGAAATTCAGCCGGTCATCTATAAGCACGCCCAGGAGTTTGCAGGTGGTAGAGGGCTGTATAGATGTTCCATCAATCATGAAGCTGATTTTGTCTTTCTTTGCTTGGTTACGTTGGAGGTTTGATTTTTTGAAGACCAAGGATTCACATTTCTTAGCATTTAGGAGTAGGCCGTTGTCCTTCATCCAGCTTGAAACCACAGCTAGTTCAGAATTTAGGATCTTCTATACAATTCTCACGTTTGCATTACTACAGTAAAGTTGTTTGTTGTTGTAGTTGAGCATATCCGCCATTTTGGATTTGCTTGCCCTAATTACCCAGCATGCACTCATGAGCGTGAACCGGTCTATAATAGCTTTTGAATAAAGGCTGATAGTTTCAAAAGAAACTGTTTGGGGCTGCATCGGTGGGACTAACGAAATAATTTGGATATATCAACAAAGTTGAAATGGTAAATTGGCCACCATAATGATTACAAAAGCTGACGTTTCGAGCGTTAGCCCTTTGCCGAAGTGAATGACGAAGGGCTAACGCTCGAAACGTCAGCTTTTGTAATCGTTACGGTGGCCAATTTACCATTTCAACTTTGATGATATATCCAAATTATAATAGTTTTTGCATAGATACATTATGTGTCACAGGAGAAATTCTACTTTTCTTAAAACAGAGTGAACAGAAACTGTCTTGTCTCTGAATATACCTTAATCTCCATTGCTTATAATGTTTGGCAATTTTATGTAAAACAGATTAAATGGGAACTCACCTTATCACTATTTTCTTATACTTGGATCGAAGTTTTTTATTTTTACATACAATCATGATCTTTTTTATTTTTATTCTGGATGGCTCTCTTTGTGTTCTTCAATTAGGTGACTTAGAGCACAATCAAGAATGTCTGGGATTTTTGGCACATGCCATTTGTACTACATCTTTGAATTTCACTTGCTCTAAGGAATTACCATGCTCTATATTGGAATTATCATCGTTTATCTTCTGTTAACTATTTGAAACAGGCACGACTTTCATAAAGCTTCTCATAGAAGTACTTGTGTCGTTTTGTTTTGATAAAGCATCAAATTTGGACCTCATATGGCACGAGCAGTTTATCTCAACATAACTTGACTTAGTTTGAAGATTGGACAATACAGCCTCCCGAAGGGATTTTATCGTTCCCAAAGGAAATTTGTTTGGCACCCGCAAACAAGCCTTATTTTTGCTCCCTAAAGGGATTTTATTGCTCCCCGAAGGGAATTTGTTTGGCACCTGCTAATGGGCTTTATTTTTGCTCCCCAAAGAGATTTTTGGCTCTCTTTAAAGAGATTTTTTGTTCCCATATTAGAATACAATCTTTTGTAGCAGGTAGACGTGGCCAATTTGTGGACACAGTAACAGAATTTGGTAGGATAAAGAGCTCTTTGGCCATGATTAGTCAACAGAACACGCTTACACACTTCAGTTGTTTTCTTCAAAAACAAAGATACTAAATCTTGAAAAAAGCTAGAAAAACTTTTGATAGGAAACACTTCACAGAGGGATCAAAAAGTGAGCTTGATTCTTGATGTAGAATAGTATAAAAACATGACTTAAATGAGGAAAACTTACCTTCAAGCCGATTTGCTTGGAGTTGCTCTGAGCATATGGCACACGAAGAGGTGGCCCGGCGATCGATAACGCATCGCCGAAGAAGCGGAGAGTCACGAAGTTAACCCAAATTGGAGTTGCAGTCACGAAGTTAACCCACACGCATACACACATACACCAGGGCAATGGCATTGTGGCTTGAGCCTCGTTCTGAGGCACTAGCCACAAAAATCTGAGAACATGTCACAATCAGCGAAAGAAGATCTCAGCTACTCCCTACGTGCCTCCGAAAACCCATCTACTTGTCAAATGATTCAAAACTCAATAGTTAATCACTTAGCAACTTGAAAGCAAAAGTAACGAGTCTTAAAGCTGTAACACGACATGTCATGCAGTCAAAACATTTCTTACACTCTTCCCCTATTAAAGTTCGAAATAACTTTAACATAACTGGCTACTGAATTAATCCCACTGCTGAATGTGTCCTCTAAAATCAGAATGATTGTGGAAAAGAGTGAGAATTCATTCAATTATAAATGCATAGAATAGTTCTGATATTGAGTTCATAGCGTGACGAATTGTCGCACAACGTTCTCCGCAACCTCATCTACAGGAAGTTCGGCGTCGGTACTTCAGTCCTCCTTGTTCTTGTTTTCCATTATTCTTACCCAACGATCCCTGCTGTGCGCCCTGCCCGTCGCCCTGCCCATTGCCCTGCCCTGACCATAGGTGGCTGCCGACAAACATCGCTGCTTGGTCCGGTGTTACTCTCAGAAGAACTAGAGTCATTACCTATGCCACCGATTTCCAAATCACATACTAACTGTTAAGGCCTCTCGATGACGTACCCACTGCCAGTTAGGATCTTGTATCCTCTGGTGACTCCATCCTTTCCAAAGATTGGGTTAACATATACCCAACTTTCCAGGTTTCTTTGTTCTTTGTTGTGTCTTTTATCAATACCAGTGAACCCTTTTTCATACAAGTTGTGCCATGTCATGTTTCGGGCCGAGAGTTGAATTGCTCCTACAAGGCCTGAAGGTACTCATTTAGCCAATGTTTACAGACGTTATCTCAGCAAGCCTTCAAATATCTTAGTCATCTGGTCATCTCTTCCCTGTCGCTCATCTCATCGCAATTTTCTTCAAGGTAAGGTGCTGGTTCCCCATGCAATAGTAGATTTGGTGTGATCATCAGTGTTTCAAATTCTTCTCCCATGTAGCAAAGGGGTCGGTTGGTCAGGAATGATTCGACGTCCAACAAAACCTCGTCATGTTCTTCAAATTTCAACAACGCTTTCCCCCCCCCCCCCAACTGCTTTAGAAAGAACGTTCTTCATGATGCCAATCAACCTCTCAAAGGCTGTGCCCTGCCACGGCGCAGAGGACATGTTAAATCTCCATTTGATCTCCTTTGAGGCTAGATAGTTAAAGAGGTTCTCGACTTTCTCTTTGGTCGATAGCCATTTTTTTATTACTTGGAAGGTCTTGGTGTTGTCACTGACAATGAGATCTGGTGCACCTCGTTGCACAACGAACTCTTGTAGCCCTCGTTGGAACTCTTTAGCTGTCATTTCCTTAGAAAGCTTCAGATGTACAGCTCTTGTACTTGCGTGTGTTAACAGCGCAACATAAGCCTTTCCAGTCTTGCTTCCAGATTTGTACAGGAGTGGCCCAGCAGAGTCTACCCCAGTGACTTTAAAAGGTTCAGTGAATTCTGTCCTGAACGTCAGTAAGGCTGAGGTGGGTGGAGCATTTAGGGCTGTCGCGTGGTATTTCTTGCAATAGTTACAACTATGTTGAACACTCTTAACAACGAATCTCAGTCTTGGACCCCAATACCTCTGGCGTACTTTGTTCATGATCGCTGCCACTCTCCATGAAAGGTTTGTACATGGTTGTGTTCAATGATGCGACGTGCTAACGTTTCTTCTCTCAGAATGAAGATGGGAGTATACCCCTAGACTCTTTCGTTGCACCTAATCAATCCATCTTCATCTTTGGCTAGTCTGTGGTCAGTTTTCATCATGTCTCTTGTCTGATCTGGATCCATTTTTTCTCTGCTTCCCCAATTTCAGACTTGGTGATTGGTCCAACCCGTCTTGATTTCTTGCAACCAGCTATGAATCGATTCACATATGCCGTTATGCGCAGTAACTTCCAGTAAGGGAATTTGTTGAACAGACCCTCTGTTCAGTCATTGACAGTTCCATGCGCTTTTTCCTCAGCCAGTAGCAAAGTTTCTTTCTTTTGTCTCTCTGCTTTGTTTCCAGAATGGCTGGTTGTTCAGGTCTAGCGGACTCATCTAATAGCCAGCTTGGTCCCCTTAGCCAAAAATCTTGGAGCTTGTTTCAAGCTGATCCTCGTGTACCAAGATCACTGGGATTCTCCGTCGTAGGGACGTACCTCCAAGTTCCTGACTCTGTGAGCTCACCAATTATCTTCACTCGATTGCGTACGAAACTTGTCCACTCTCCACTATTCGCCAGGCAGCAGAGTACTGTAATTCTGTCCACCCAGCTATGGTAGGCTGTAATGGGAGAAGAAGCCAATGCTCATCTTACTTTGTTTTCAAGTTTTGCTAACGTGTGTGCGGCGACCAGCCGAAGAGAATGTCAAACAGGAGAGGCTGTAGTGGCGGTCCAGTCTCCAAACAATCATTGACAGAGGGGGTATGGATGTTGGCCCTTAATGAACAATTGTAGACAATTTTCATCTTTTTCGTTTCTGCTTGCTCTCGGATGACTGCCTGGTGGGGAATGAAATG
Organism: Stylophora pistillata; assembly: GCF_964205215.1. Lineage (NCBI taxonomy): Eukaryota > Metazoa > Cnidaria > Anthozoa > Scleractinia > Pocilloporidae > Stylophora > Stylophora pistillata. Next base: position 18,591,632 of record NC_142527.1, on the reverse strand, counting down.
TACTACCTCGCCTATTTTAAGGGGGTACAGGTTTAATAATTCCAGCGGGCACTTGTTCCTGCATTAACTGATCATAGTCCTCCAGCTTCCCCATTCTCTCTAGTTTCCTGGTTGTACTTTTCAGTTGAGCCACTGATAGGTTCTTGTTAGTCGGAAGTTGTACATGATCCTCTTTCCACAGCAACCTTGTTTCATAAACCCCCTGTGTGTCTTATTTAGCTGCTGGAGAAAATCTTCATGTAGGTTCTTGTTTTTGGTTGTCCTTGTATCTTTGAGCCCTAAGACATCCAGCAAACACTCAAACTCTTCTTGACCGGTCGTGAGGAGGAATTGCTATTCTGCTGTGACACCTTCTGTAACTGGTCAACTTTCATAAACAGTCCAACCAAGCATCATGAATTCTGCGCCCAGATCTTTATAAGGATTCGCCCCCAGGATTAATGGTTCTGTAGTGCGGATCCATTGGTAGTCTGCTGCCCCCAGAATGACATGGATTGGCATAGTGTCGCTTCTTGTCGCCTTGTCAGTAAAGGTTAATCTCCTGAATCTGCTGCACTGTTTCTTTAGGGCCTTGATGTCTAGGTTTGGCAGGTGAGTTAGTATGTCTTTTTGGGCGTTAATGCATTTCATGTCAATAGAAAACCCTTCGACAGCAAGTGAAGGTACAGTAACAGTGTATATTTCTATGATTTTCCCATTGTCCAGTACATCTGCTCTATGCAGTGTTGCTCCTTCCCCACAGGTTTCAAGTTAAATTCTGTTATTACATGCATGCACAAATAGGGACTCCCAGCCCCCGAATCAAACATCACACAGACTTCCTTTTTGCCAATTTTCGCTAGTATTGTTGGATGAAGGGTACTGGCGTGGTTTATAAGTGCACTGATACTCTTCTCAATCCTTAGATTCTGAAATTGATGAAGTGTAGATTTCTCTTGATCGCATATTGAGGTGTGATGTTTCTGGTTACAGTTCTTACATCCTCTTCACTTGCCTTGTGTCGTGCCATGACCTCCACCAGTGCAGTTCCAGCACAATCCACTCCTTTGCAATATAGCTCTTTTAGCGGCTATGCCAGGTACTTTAGTACAGTTAAGGCTCTTGTGCTCTTGAGAGTTCAGTACACGAAAAAGTTACTATATATTGGTATATCTCTTTTTATTTACCTCGAAATCATTTCTAAGAAAAGCTCTTTTTTATGGGTTGCAACAGCAGCCATTACCATAGAAATGACACCAGACATTTGAGCATGTTTGTACAGGGTACTTGGCACATGAAGGTGTGCATGAGGGATGACCATTGACTGTGGATTCAGGTTTGTAGCAAATGTTCATCTCATAATCAGTTATTTCCTCCCTGTAGACAGCAATGATGAAACGGTTGACTTTCTCCATTAGCCCCTCTAGAACTTGCCAACCAAGGGTGTCAGCATAGACAACAGACTTGTTAGGTTGGTCTACTTGGCACAAAGTCCAGTGAATTCCTCGATGATGGTCACTGGCCAGTACTGCATGTCTTTCCTGTACTTAAAGCAACACTGACAAAGAAAACAAGACTGCTAGGTTTATGAGATTGCAGTCTCCTTTCTACCAGGCACTCAATGTCATTTACTGTATTTAGCACCCAGCAAAAGGTGTTTGATTGTTCCTTATTGATGGTTCCTGCCACCCACATGAGGTGGTCACTTGATATCCATCGTTTACCACAGAGTTTTGCCATTTCATCTGGTGTCATTTTATACTCTTGATGAATTTCATCAAATGGCCTTGTGTAAAGGAGATCCTGAAATTCTTTGATAGCATTATCAGGTGGATACATTTCCATATTGACAGGTTTCAAGTAGAGTTGTGCAAACCAGTTAAGTTCTGCTTGGACTGCATTTTGTACATCTCTTGCAAAGTGCATTTTCACCATATCCTGAAGATTAGCTGTGCTGTAACGGTGGGAACCATGCTCTAAATAGTAATAGCCCCTTGCCTCTTTCTCAAAGAAGCTAAGGTGGCTATTCCACTGTTACAGCAAACTCAGTGGTGGAATAGTATCCAGTGCAAATGGGTCTGTTGTTTTTCTGACTTTTTCAGAGACCACAACCTCAACATTGGTGTCCCTGAGATACTTCCCTTGTGGAAGCGTCATTTCAAATGCATGTCTCTGGGAAAAATTTGTAAGTGCAAGGCGAGTAGCTTGCTTACTGCACTTTGATCAGTCACTTGATAACTGTAAAATATATGTTGAAATATTTACTGACATGAAATGGCATTATTTTTATAATTATTCAATTTGTATAATTGTTTTTGCTTAAGTTTGATGCATTAACTAACTGATGGAAACAGGTAGATTAAATTTCATTTGGATACATCAACAAAGTTGAAATGGTAAATTGGCTACCGTAACAATTACAAAAGCTGACGTTTTGAGCATTAGCCCTTCGTCGGAGCGAATAGAGGAATTGTGGGTTGTGTGTGCTTTTAAAGGCAGAAAATGGAGCTACGGTATTGGTGGGAACATGGCAACGAGAAAAACACGAATAAATTAGTGGAGTGAAAAGCGTTCGTTGATCCATGTGGGATTTAGACTGCCGGTTTAATGCCGATTAAATTTAAGTTGGATATCCTTCAGTTTCTATAAAAATTGTAACAGTGGGTCATTCATGTAGCTGCCAATCAGAAGCACTAACTGTTGTAGCCATTAGTTAGGTGTTCAGGGGGGAATGGCAGTTAGGCCTCTATTCAAGATTCCTATGATTTTGATTAACAGCTACATGCAAGTCTACTTTTTTATTTTTACAGAAACTGAAAGATATCAAAGGTTATTAATTTAAGGAACCCACACTAAAAATTTTAATGCCCCTTACACCTACTCTGGCTGCCACTGATCTGCATGCCTAGAGGCCTGGTCTGGATAACGCTTCTTACATCCATCATTTTCACACTGAGATTTAAACTTTACAAAACTAGTCTTCCCATGGGCCTAGAGATTAGTGTAATTCTTGTTGTATTTTTAACCTTATTTGCTTGATTTCACGTGTCGTATTTCTAGTCACAAAAAATAATTGTATCTGCAGCATTGGCTACAGGGAACATAAAATTCGTCATACTCACCAAAGAGGTAAATTGGATGAATCCTACCTCCCACGTGTATAACATCATCAATCAAGATTGGACTGAGATTAGCTAACTTGCTGTGACGTTTCACTTGTCTGCCATCTTTCAGACACAAGTACCTCTCAAGCAAATGTTGTTGCTGAACTAACCGCACAATTTCCCGCCTTGATTGCTGCAATTCTACCAGCTTGAGTGTACTTGACTTAGGATACTCTGGAGTTTCATTTCAAACTCTCTTTACGAAACGAAGCACCTATGACGTTACTCTTAGTAGGTGGGACCATGATGAGTAGCGCTGCAGCAAGATGTCAATCTGGGGCGCATGTGAGACGAAAAGAGTTCAAATCAACACCACCGATGCCCCTTGGATGACGAGTGAACTGAAGTCACTAATCTCTAAAATACAACGAGCCTTTCACGATCATGGACCTCAGTCAATCCTTTTTAAGACCTACAGAAATGCCGTAAACCAAAAGCAGAAAATTTGCAAAGCGATCTTCTATGAATCCAAAGTCAATGGAATGTAAGAAAAGGACCCTAAAGCTTGGTGGAAGGAGGTAAAAAAGGCTTAGCGGAGCACTAAAATCATCAAGTAACCTGATTCCTCTTCTGGACATTGAAGAGTTAAAAGGTTTACCCATGTGCAAGATGGCCAACCATGTAAACCAAGCGTTATTAGAGCCCCTGGAAGAGTATTGTGGCGAAGGTTATCCGAACAAAATAAAACTTGGACAACGAGCGAGAACAGCAAAGGTTTTAATTCGTGATCCGAAAAACTACGCAATAACACAACAAGATGGCGGGTCCGACAAGCACATGTTTTTGTCT
>NC_142527.1:18557700-18582700 GCF_964205215.1 Stylophora pistillata | reverse complement strand
GAGTATCGTCGGCATACATACGTGCAACTGAATTAGACAGGCAATTAGGAAGATCATTTATGTATAGAACAAAAAGCAAAGGTCCTAGAATTGTTCCTTGCGGAATTCCACAAGTGAGAACTTGACTAATTGAGAGCGAACCATTTACAAAACATTGTTGATGGCGATTATCTAGGTATGAGCTAAACCATTCATAAGCGATACCGCGGATACCATATTCGAATAATTTAGACATAAGAATTGTATGGTCAACGGTATCAAAAGCCTTTTTTAGGTCGAGAAAAACAACTGCATTTATACTACCTTTATCAATGTTGAAGGCCCAATTGTTTGTGGCCTCCAACAAGGCAGTAACAGTTGAATGGAGCGAACGAAAGCCAGATTGCTGGCTGGAAATCAAATTGTTCTCAGTGAGATAACCGTAAACCTGGTCGTAAATGATACGCTCAAACATCTTAGCTACTATAGGGACGATAGAAATTGGGCGATAATTGTTTAAGTCGGAGTGATCTCCCTCTTTGAAAAGTGGGATAACCTTTGCGCATTTCCATTCCTGAGGGAAAACACCTGATCTGATGGACTGATTGTATTTGGACCGGGACAACTTGGAAGTAAACCACTCTCTCGCTAGTTGCGAGGGAATTGGTGGTTGCCACATACGGCAGGACGTTGCCGGGGGACAGTGGGGGCTGAGCTTGTGGGTCTTGAATAAGCGGTGGCTGAGGTGTTGCACGTTCATAGTGTAGCAGACTGTGATGATGTCTCTTACAGTTGGTAACTTGGCAATGAGTTTTGTTCGAGCATTTATCAACTTGATGTCCCTGCTTGAGACAATTGAAGCACACTTTGAAACTCTTGGCCAGGTCATAGCGCTCAGGTACAGACTTTCTTTTAAATTCGTTACATCTGTAAAGTGGGTGAGCTTGATTACAGCATAGGCAGGCTGGTGACTTCGGTTCTTTATACGTGGGTTCTTCTCCCTTTGGTTGTGAGTCGCTCTTGATGTACAGTGTAGAAGAATTCATGGGTGGATACTGTTTCGGGAATTTACGCCTGTTAGGTGACAGACATTTTGCTGGTTCCTCGTACACCAGGTGTTGTCTTGCTCTGACATGTTCTGAGAGCCATCGGTCAAGGTCAAACAAGTTAGGCCTTCCCTGACTTTCATGTTTCTGAACTTCCATCGCCCACTTTGATTGCAAAAGCTCAGGGAGCTTTTGAACAGCAATGTTCAAATTTGTCTCACTCAAGAGATCGGCAATGAATCTCTGTCTGTGAAGGGTGACGACAGTTGACCTCAGTGCTTGGTACAGCTTCGTAAGACCAGTATGATCTTGAGGGCGTGGCGATGGCGTGTGCTTAAGAGCAGTAATGGCTGCACGCACAATCTTTCCAGAGTCAGCGAAACTTGCTTTAAGCATTCTAAGAGCCAATATGTAGTTTGCGCCATCTTCTCCAAGGAACTGGATTTCTGACTCTGCAGCACCAGTTAGAGTGTTCTGAAGATACGCTAAACGCTGGCTGTCATTGAGAAAGGGCTGATCATGCACAATGCTCTTGAATCTTCCAATCCACGAAGGCCAGGCAAGCGGTGAGCCATCAAATTTTCCAAGGTCAAATTTGGGAAGTGAACGTTCCATGGCAGAAAAGCTGCAGTGGTGATGTGCTGCTAGCTGAGGCTGAGAGATGACGCCATACTCGTCAAGTTGATCTATCCAAGTATCTGGAGGGGGTCCTGGGAAGTCAGGCATCAGACCCCATCTTGGGTGTGGCTGTAATGATGTTCCTGGTAAACTAGGCCTTGGTGACACAACTTGGTTGGGTACAGTCCAACCTCTCCAAGGGGGGCTTGGGGTAGCTGGTGTGCTAATTTGATTTGGGTTAAATGGGAGCTTGTAACATGTTGCAGGACTGGAAATTGAGTCGGTAACAGTTGTAACTGTTCCAGGATGAGTAAGAGGAACTTTGGGTGTCGTACAACTTGTAACTGGCACAGTGGTTGGATTGCTTATACTGGTTGTATCATGTGCTTTATTTTCAACAGTGTTTATGGGTAGCTGCTTTACTGGACTTGTTCCAATTTCAATTAGCTGATGCGCAGGCGGTGGCGAGATCTGAACAACTGAGGTTTGAACTACTGGGCCATCGCTCTTGGAGTTCTCATGGCTAAGTAATTTGTCAACATTCTCTTTTGAAGATTTCAAGGGTTCTGGTACAGAAATTTCTTCCACTTCTCTCACGAGTTTGACCTCCAACATAGCTCTTTCGGCATAATACATCTCAATATTGTCAAAACAATCGTAAACAGGGGCAAGGGCAGCCTCCATCCAATACTCTGGTTCATCGTCATCGGGATTAAGCTCAAACAAGGATTGATTAATATTCTCTAATTGGGACACAGCTTTCTCAAGGTTTAACTTCAATGAAGCGAGTGTTTCTTTGCTTAGGTGTTTGCTAATGTGACGGTTAATCTGGTTGACTAACCTCGTTACGTGTGCTTTCTTTCCACGTCGAGTTCCTCGGATTTTCCGGGTTTCTTCGTGAGCCGTATTATCCCTTGTTCCAGCCATGTAATCCCGAAAGTCCTCAGAGAGAGAGCGACTCAGGCTTGGCAAGTAATCTCGGGGTTTTTTTCTTCCAACTTCAAGCAAGTAATCCTCAGGAAACCGGTCGGGGCCTGGTTGTTTATCCCACAGCGAACAATTTGATTCGGCCATCTCGCTCGTTTAGGACAGTATTTCCGGTGAAATATCCGCCGTCGAAGGACCAAATAATGTGGCGAAGGTTATCCGAACAAAATAAAACTTGGACAACGAGCGAGAACAGCAAAGGTTTTAATTCGTGATCCGAAAAACTACGCAATAACACAACAAGATGGCGGGTCCGACAAGCACATGTTTTTGTCTCTCGACTGTGGGGGACTAAGTTCTATTTTGATAGAATCCGCTGGCTAACGGGCAGTTGGCAACAAGTATCAAGATTCCAAAGCTTCCTCTCGAAGACCACAACCCACAGTTCCTAGTTACTACGGAGTATGGTGTCTTTAGGTGTCTTTTGAATCTTAATGCAGCGAAAGCTGGTGGACCTGATGGCATTCCGAATGGGATTATTTAGGAGTATGCAGAGTCTCTAGCCTACCCTGTGTCAACCATCCTAAATGCCTCCTTTAAAGAACAAAAGCTACCGAGATCATGAAAATGCGCAGACGTCACTCCATTACTGAAAAATAAACCAATAAAGGACATTAAGAAATATCTGAGACCAATTTCCCTAACACCGAGTATTTCTAAAGTCGCAGAGGACTTTATTGTCACCCAACATTTGAAACTAGCTGTGTTGAGTCAATTGAAACCTGCCCAGTTTGGCGCAATAGCAAAGCCTTCAACAACCTTTGCCTTATTAGAGATGCTCCATGAATGGTCTTCAGGGACTGACGGGACTGGCTCAACAGCATGGGTACTTATGTTCGATTATAGGAAGGCATTTGACTTGATCGACCATGGTATACTCGTCAATAAGTTATGCCAACTCGCCATAGTACCGAGCATCATAAACTGGATAATTGATTTCCTGTCAGACCGTTATCAGAGAGTTAAGATGTCTGATGGGTGCGTATCAGAGTGGGGCTCTGTTCCATCCGGTGTCCCTCAAGTACCAAATTAGGTCCCTGGCTTTTCTTAACTATGATAGACGATTTAGCGATCACCAACGCCTCCCTAGGGAAATTTGTCGACGATACGACGGCCTCAGAAGTTGTGAAGAAAGGTCATCCCAGTGGAGCTCAAAAGACCACAAACCAAGTAATAGGGTGGTTGAAGAAAAACAGACTTATACTAAACACAGACAAATGCAAAGAGCTGCGAATTGGTTTCTCTTCAGTTCCAAGGGATTTCGATCCAGTTTCAATAGATGGTAAACACATGAAAATGGTTAAACAAACCAAACTCTTGGGTGTTATCATCTTTGAAGATTTCAAATGAAATGCTCACATAACTGAGATTACCAAGAAAGCAGCAAAGAGGACCTATTTCCTTGTTCAGCTAAAAGAGCTCACGTTCCACCAAAAGACCTTTGCCTCTTTTATACGGTATGTGTACGATCCATAATCGATTATGCAGCACAAGTTTTTCATTACTCTCTCCTTGAATACCTCCACCAAGAACTAGAGCGTATTCAGGAAAGATCCATCAGAATCAGTTGTCCTGGTATGCAATATGAACAGGCCTTAGCTATTATGAATCTTCCAACTGTGAAAAACCACCATGAAAATATGTGTACAGCAACGTTTCGCAACATAATGAACGATCCTCTGCACAAATAAAGCAAACTTTTACCACCCCGCTATGTAAGCTCTCATAGGTTAAGGCACGAGCGTACCTTTGCTTTGCCACTTTGCAAGACAAATAGACTTAAAAACAGTTTTTTTATTGCTTCAGCCAGAATAGTCAACAACCACAAATAATGTACAAGTTCCCCCTTACGACGAACTACGTATTTTTTAATAATAAGATGAATAAATGTACATAGTAACTTTTATTTTATATCTGTGAATATGCAATTCAGTTCATGCTGCGAAGTATTTACCAATAAAGTATCTACCTCCTGTCTATCATAACGTGTGGTGACTTCCGTAGTTTACTAACACACTTTGCCACGCACATTCAGGTACCCAAAGGAATTTTGGACCTAACCATCAGCGACATTCGGCGTGAAAATATTGAGCAGTAACACCTTGTGAACGAAACGTAAATATGAAACTGCTGCGTAACCGCGTCTGGATGCGTCGACAAAGTTATGAAGCTGGACGGTCGATGTGTTGTCAAATGACTGAGTCTTGTAACACCTTGGGATATCAATTGCAACAACATGTGATAGTTCAGCCAGCCAACGTTGCCATTGAGAGAGGTACGGTTCCGAAATTTGCTGATCTCAAGGGAGTTTATCTCTCCGGAGTTCCTGCAGCAGAAGCCTGGCAGAAAACACAAAGGGTGAAAGGAATCCTAGTGGATCAAACAAAGAACTTATGATCGAAAGCACCCCTCACTTGGTGGACGGTTTTTCTGCCTGTACAGCTTTAAACTTGAAAGTGTCATACTGTGCAGCCCAGTACACACCTAATGTTCGCTCTAATGGCAACTGATCTAGATCTAAGTCTAGTACTGGATTTGCTCTCAACTCTAGCGGGATAGACTGCAATACCTCTCGCCTATTGCTCGCAAACTTTGTGAGCCGGAAGCCTCCTTTCCTTAGCAAATTGGTTAGGTCAGTTGTCAGATGAACAGCCTGTGCTGTGGTTGGAACAGACTTTAACACATCGTCAACATAGGAGTTTCTACGAATTGTTCTGATGGCTTCAGGCGAGTATCCTCTCCTTCATTGTCTTGTGCAGTCATACTTAAAGCTTTGTTGGCGCAACAGGGCAAGGATTTTGCACCGAAAATGTGGATCAGCATCTTGTAATCTTCTGGTGGGTCGTTGGTACTACTAGGCCACCACAGGAATCTAAGCGCATCAGTATCGCTTGGCGTCACATTGGTCTGGTAGAGCATACCTTCTATATCCACGGTAAAGGCAACCTCTTCTTCATGGAAGCCAATTGATACCCCAGTAAGGTCACTTGTAAGATGAGGCCCTTGCAATAGCTGATCATTTAAAGTCATTCCGTTGAACTTTGCGGCGGCATCAAACACTACCCTCACTTTCCCTGGCTTGTTAGGGTTTGTTACAGGATGGTGAGGAATGTACCACGTGATATTACTAACTGCAGCAGCTTCTTCTTGGCTCAGTTTTCTAGCGTACCCTTTATTTACGCACTCCTGAGTCACATTTCTGTATTTGACTTCCAGCTTAGGGTCACGGAGGAAGTGCTTCTTCAAGTACTGTAATCTTGCTTTGGCTAGAGGTCGGTTGTAAGGAAGTACAGGTTTGTCATCTCTCCACAGAAGGTCCTTCTGGTAATGGCCATCTAGCAGGCTGATTGAGGTGTCAATGAGCTGTAGAGCTCTTCGATCTTCCACAGATAATGGTTTGGTTTCAGGCCTTGTGGCACCGTAGGACTCAATCTTCCAGAAATGCTCAAGCTGGTTGTTTAGGGAAGGGTCTTCACCACTGATGAGGTTAACTTGTCCTTGGCTATGGGAATGTAGGTTTGAGGAGCCACCTAGTATGCTCCAACCAAGACACGACTTAATGGCGAGTGGTTCATTACGGTTTCCCTTTCTTACATCAAGGGGTGTGAAGACTTCTTGGATGTTGGTATCGAGTAGGATAGAAATCTTTCTTTCCACCTCTGGGAAAGGCACTTCCCGTAGATGTGGCCATTGTCCTACAGGTCTCGACAACTTTGTGTGTTTCAGGGGAATGGTAAGATCCTTTACAGCCCATGCAGAGTTCACGGCAATCACATGGTCGCTCTGGCTATCCAATGATGCAATTTTAAACTTAACCGTCATCCCTTTCTCTTCAACATCAGCACTGTTCACTGTGAGAGAGCTTGCTTGGTGTTCCTTCAATGTTTAAGAGGCTGTCCGCCTAAGAACGGATAAGGCAAATTTTGGACCTTCACCGATTTTTACTGTAAAAGTCGAGACTTCTATCCCATGAACAAATATTGCGTTTATTTTGAACCAGTCTGGTTTTTTCACTTTTTACGAGATATTTTTCAAGGTGACCTCGAAGGCACCCGGTTTCCCCCCCGACCTCCATAATTTAGCTACAAAAGTCGATCGCTGCTGTAGCCGTATTTTCAATTCTAACGAGCTTTCTATTTTATATGTCTAAGATCAACCTTTTGCCGTTACGTTAATGGTAAAATAATTACACTGTATATATTTTTCACTGAGTTACAAATTTTTCAAAATACTTACCTCGAGCACTGAAATTTGCGATGCGTGAGGTACATGTGGTTGAAAGCTATTGTCTCTTATGTGGGACCTAATCTGGAGTCAAATCTATTACAGCCTATAAGCACTTACACCTAATAAGTAATATATGGAATAGAACTTTTGGGCACTCTTCATGGCGCGCCGCAGAGAGCTTTGCGAATTTAACAAATATTCGCCATTTTGATCGAAACCAGAGTTAACACGATCCGCACATGAATCCGATTTCTAAGCCCTAACGGCCTAAAACTGCTTGAAGATAAAGTAACAACTCCTTAATGAAGTATCAAATCGATAAAAATATTGTTTTGTCCGTTTTACATGGCATGGAGGAAATGCTTGAGATTAATCTTTCTCTGTAGTCATATGCAAATTAGCTGCATGCGTTCCTTGTTTTTCGACACACGCGTCCAAAATAGTTTCCGTAGCAATATTTGACCATGCAAACAATAGTTTCTATAGAAGTGGAAACGTTACTGTTGTATCCCTTTTGGACTTGAGAAACTCACTTAATGTTCAAGAGCGCTAGCCTTTGTTTTCAGTTATCAACGACGTGCCAACGGAATTTGTTGTTGAAAAATTTGTTCATTTCACTCGTGTTTATTATTGTGGCCAATTTGCCAGATTTGACCATTTCTTCCAGCTATTTGCTAAAGTTTTCCTTCTAAGTGGTTAGCAAGTTGTTCATCACCATTTGCAGAATGGCATCACAGTTGGTTTGTTAGCCTAATGGTAAGAGCGCTGAACCGGCGGTGTTGCAAAAGTCAAGGGTTCGAATTACGTTCAAGCATGAATTTTTCAGGTTTATTTTCTCAAATTAAAAGTTTCGTCTATAATTGCGATGAACTTCTTCTCGTTCCGCAGTTCCAATATACTCATCATTTCAAAACGGTATTTGTTGAAGAGGTGAAATTTACAGGTTTACTTTTTCAACGTGACTGAGTCAGTTACGCCTGGTCACGCAACATCTAGTTTCAGAGGTTTGTCTTGTCGTCGAACCAAACGCGAATCTTGAAGATATGCAATATGATTGAGTCATCGAGAGTAGGAGAATCCTGCCGGGAGAAATTGAAAAATAATACAAATGATCGAAACTGGCATTTTAATAAACTCCTGCAAAATTCACATATCATTAATTTCTCGAAATCAAGAAAATCACAAACCTATATTTACGCGTAAATGCCATTAACATCTCCCACGGTCAGGGTAGTATTTTTTCCTTTCTTTTTTCTCTTTTAAGATATGCGAGTTAAGAACATCGCCACAAACTTAATGACGACAAATTTTGAGAGATTTTCGCGAATTTTCTCAGAAGTGATTACGTTAATTCGCTGAGTACAACTGTTTATAGGTTACTTTGGGGCTGTGCCTATTGTTCTAAAACAAACTCGCTCCACAGGCACCATCATTTGTTTTCCTGGGCTATGCAGCTTCTGATATAGTTTAATTAAAGCATTGGCACTCCTGTATAAATGACATCAGTTGCTCAATAAGGTCTTTTTTCCTGTCTCTCGATTTAAATGGTACTTCAAGAAACGAGATTTCTTTGAGCATTGCTACATTAAAAAGAGTAAGCTTATTCTCCTTTGCGCACTCGCACAGATTAAAGGCATCGTAGGACAGAGGGTGCTGCGGCTTTAGTTCATTAAGGATGTGTTCCATCAGCCGTTGTCGTTCAGCCTCCTCTTCCTCTAGGGACAGTTCCTTCGAATTTTTCTTGATTTCTGAGGGTGTTCGTTGCCTTTTTCTATTTGCTGTAAGGCGAGAGAAAAACCCCTACACTTGGCTCTTGGTAAGCCACTCGTCTCGGTCAAACAACCTATTGTTCTGCTCGTCTCTTGCCTTTCGCATATCATTCCAAACTTGCTGAGGGTCAGCTTGTAGCCCTGATTGTTCGCCTTGACCAAAATTTGCTGTTAAATAATTCTTAACTTTGTAACTGAATCTAGTGGATCCTGCTCGTGGCTTGGGTAGGGCCCAGCCCATACTGACAGTGTTTACTGGAGGCATTGAGTCAGGTACAACCTGGTGGGTACTAGTTTGGCACTGTGTTTCGTCAGTGATGCTGACTGATGTAGTAAACCTCTCTGCCCAATCTCTACGGAGTTTATCATATACTGTTTCTGACAGCCTTTCATCCTTCACACAATGGTCCCCTACGTTCAAATGTAACTCGAGCTCTGAAAACGTTTGGAAACTCTTCACGCATCCAAGCTCCGAACATTCAAACATGTCCATCTTTGAATCGTCCAAATCATCGTCTTTCATTTGAACCCTCTCTTCCAGGAACTGTGTATTCATACACACGTGCATTGTGAAAAGGGAAGAACTCCTCACTTACAACGAGAGCGGTGTCCCCTTGGTCATTTGAAACTAGCTGGTCGTAAGAAATCTCCTTACCACGCCCTATTCCGTACGACCTCCACGCACGTATACTTTTTTCCCCAAACTGGATGCTGTGTAGCTTGCTAAAACAATCTATCTTGTTCATTTCTAACGTTCTCTTAGACTCGTTAACTTCACATACGCACGCGGATGTACCTTTCACTGGTCTCTCAGAGAGCGACTTTCTCATGTCTCCTGCTATTAGAATGTCGTGTCCTTCATTGCAGAAACATCGGATGCATGTTTTCATTGGGCACAGGATACGATCACACAATCCTTGCCATACTGTGGCTCTGAAAAGTCATACCGAAAGACTTCAATACCTGCCCGCTGACCGATAAAAGAAGCTGTTAGGAGAACGAGCTCTGTTGCGTCTTGCAGGAAAAAAAACATCTCTTGCTACTGAAGAGAGGTTAAGGAAATATTACTGGTAAGATCTTCGATGTTCACTTCTCTGTGGTTGATGATAACTGAATCAGTTGGCGATAAGCGTGCTTCGTTTTACTTAATCAGCGCTTCGTGGAAGATGAAAATGGCCGTAAACTCAAAAAATACCTTGCCTTAGAAGTGTGGAATAAGATGCTCTTCAGTTAAAAGAGACAGCTCTTTGTGTTTAAGAACATCGTAGAAAAAAAATTTTATGGACACAATTTTAAAGAATGCTAATTTGCATAATTTATTAACTATAAACACAGGTCTTTCCTCTTTAGAACACCAATGTTTTCAACTTAACGGCGAAAAAGTCGCATGATATGTATTTTTCAATATAAAAATCCGCTCTTCAGTTTTATTTTATGATTTGTAACAAGTTCTCAGATCCCAAATTTACCTGTAGGTCGGATCGCGTTATCTTTGATTTCGATCAAAATGGCGAATATTTGTGAGATTTGCAAAGCTCTGTGCGGCGCGCCATGAAGAGTGTCCAAAAGTTTTATTCCATAATTTACTTATTAGGTGTAAGTGCTTCTAGGCTGTAATAGATTTGACTCTAGATCAGGTCCCACATAAGAGAAAATAGCTTTCAACCACATGTACCTCACGCATCACAAATTTCAGTGCTCGAGGTAAGTATTTTGAAAAATTTGTAACTCAGTGAAAAATATATACAGTGTAATCATTTGACCGTTAACGTAGTGGCAGAGGGTTGATCTTAGACATATAAAATAGAAAGCTTTTAAGAGTTGAAAATACGGCATCAGCAGCGATCGACTTTTGTAGCTAAATTATGGAGGTCCGGGGAGGGAAACTGGGTGCCTTTGAGGTCACCTTGAAAAATATCTCGTAAAAATGAAAAAACCGGACTGATTCAAAATAAACGCAATATTTGTTCATGGGATAAAAGTATCGACTTTCACAGTAAAAATCAGGGAAATCGGTGAAGGTCCGAAATTTGCCTTATCCGTTCTTAGGTGGACAGCCTCTTAACAACTTCACAAGAGAAGGGTCAGCCATGGTTATGTCAGACCCTGAGTCAATAAGACCATAGGTCGTGATTTGATGGCCGGCATTGCTTATCACCTTCACTGGAATGACTTGAAGTAGTACTTCAGAGGAATCAACAGCTGTGCCGACTGAACGTGTCGAAGTATGGAATGATGAACCTTGGTCAGGCAACGAGTCCTGGTTGACATGATTGTTTTGGTTCACAGTTCCCTGGCGAACCTCTTTCTTAGGCTCAAGAACATGTAACAATGTGTGATGTGCCCTTCCACGGCCTTCCACTTTACACCTAATGACTGACTTGCATTTCCTTGAGTTGTGGAGAGATGAACTGATACAACTGAAACAGATGTTGTGCTGCTTAATGAAGTGGTTTCATGCCTTAGGAGATTTGGATTTAAATGTCTCACACCGGTATAGGCGGTGGGGCTGATGACACATTGGACAAGAGTCATCCTTTACTGCTGTCATGTGGACATAACAGGGGGATTTAGGCATCAAAGGCGACTTTACTCTAGGCTTGATTCTGGTAACTGCATTCTCACGACTTCTATCACTGAAGAAAGGATGATTCAAGACAAACGCTCACTCCTTAAGGAAATCCACCACATCTTTGAAGGTTGGCATTACATGACCCTCACTCTCTAGGTGCTTTAAACGTTCAGCAAATTTGGCTTGCATCCACTTAGGAAGTTGTATGATGACCTTCTCAAGGTTGTCTATATTCATTTCACTCAAGTATCCCATTGACTCTAGGGTATCATAAGTAACTTGTGCCCTATCTGCATATCGCTTCAAGCTGTCCCTGTCATTAGGTTGTTTAACAGGTCCCTTTGTGAGGGATTCCACAGATGCTCTCACCACTTGGAATGGCTGACCAAAACGATCCTCCAATGTCCTAAGCGCCTTTGATAAACCACCTGGTAATGGCTCATACTGTTGAACGGCGAGGAGCGCAGGTCCCTCCAGGAATTGCAATAGGCGGGTCATTTTGACAGCATCATCAAGTGGCTTTGTATTAACCAGTTGTTTGAGCCTCTGACGAAAGGCGGGATATTGTTGTGGCGATCCATCAAACTTCTGGACTCGTACATGAGGGAGATCATGGGAAGCACTTATCCTTTCTATTGAGGACATAATCGCTGCAAGGCTTTCATTCGCAGTTGCACCAGACACATTAGGTGTGAATGAAGAGGACGTACTGATAGCGGTCACAGGAGTCAATGGTTGTGATTTAGTTTCATTTTGACAATCACCTTTGATGGGTTTGGACACATTACTCTCGCCAATGACTAGCTTAAGTTCTATTCTTGGAACCGGAAGTGGATCACCGAAGCAGATTCCCCCTATAGAGGTAGTGGCTGCGGGGTTTTCTACCACTGGTGTAGATGTGAGAGGCGGGTTGCTGACTGACACAGGCACAGGAGTAAGGCTACTAGAAATCCCTGAAGGTAAAGAGGTGATTGGCACTTCCAGAGGTAGCATCAGATTGTTCTTTGGTTGAAATTCTTCAACTTTCGGAGACCACTTAATACCCTCTTGTTCATTGGTTAGTTCAGATATTTGTTGTTCTGCCAGAAAGGCCTCAAGTTTGGCTAGTTCTGCCTGATCCCTTGCAGCCACAACTTCCTTTTCAGCTTCCAATTTGGTTAGTTCCAGTCTATGTTGGAGTTCCAATTGAGTTCGTTTTATTTCCATCTCGACCCTTTTCACCTCCAGCTCAACTGTCCTACTTCTCAGGTAAGTCCCAATTTTACACATCTTAATAAAACCGGTGGGCGTTTTTTAACATTTACACATGCATCTTTATGTTGGTTAATCAAGTGGTCTTGTAATTGATAATGCAGGAAAATAATGTAAGGTTTAGAGAACTAAATAAATCTTTCTTCTGTTACATGCAGGAATGACCAAGAGGTGTCCGGTAACAAAGCATACATAAAAATTAGACTCCCGAGTACGATATAAGGCGTGCAACAAAATGTAACAACAAGCAGTTACCCATTTCAACCATTATTTCATTAGTTTTACAATGTTTAATTTACTTAGGTTAAAGATTAAGTTAAGCAGTTTTCGTAAAGCAGGCTTACAAACCTTCATGCCGCATAAGTATTCATCGTCTTGATCAACTTCGAATTCCAACTTCCACCGACTGAAGACCACAATGCTTGGCTTTCATGATTCATGGCATTCTTTCACAAACTCTTCCGGAGGACTGCATAGTGAACTCTAAATTTTTTATCTCCTTCCTTTCTCGGCTATCGTCTTTTTCTTTTCTTTCTCCTCTCCGGATATCACAAGGTGAAAAGGTCATAGCCTCGTCGCATCATAGCTTCCACAAGTTCAGTCAACTGGCAAGGAGGATAAGCCCTCGGGAAAGTCTCTCTTGTACTTCTCACAAGCCAGCTTTTATACATTTACTTTAGGTATCTAGAATGTTCTATTATTATTTATAGCGTATTACAAGTTGTAATATTTTTGGAAACTGCTGAGTCACATGAAAGAAGTTTCTGGAATAGTACAGACTAAAGATAATTCTATAAAAGTCTAAGAGTTCTTGACAGATTCTGTGAAAATAATTCGATCCTCCTAACACTTCATTCCCACGTTGTTTTTTAAGTAAAAATATCTTACTTTGTGTTGTAAATCCGCTTCTCCTCACAAGTCAGTTGCTTCTTTTAGTGACGTTTTAACAGCCTGTCAGATTTTGATAGGTGAAGTTTTGTTGCAGCAAGAAGTAAATCTGAGTTGCTGGATTGTGTGTTAAAACGAATTTTACTTCAGGTTTGTGAAAGACTACATCACTTAAACTAAGATTTAAATGTAAGTTGACTATAAAATCAAAACGATTTTGTCCTCTCTCTATTCTCAATTGATTTAAGCTCTCAGAAGATAAATTTTGTTTAGAAGTTTAGCAGATCTGGTTTTGTGAACGCTAATCTAAACACAGCCTAAACCGTAAAAACGAACTTGAAAGTAAATCTTATCTTTAACTGTTCTGAACATGACTCCTAAATTCCACCTGTTTGCCCAGTGTTAGGCGTCCAAGGCGCTCCAGACTATCAACATTGGTGATTCTTTCACTGAGCAATGTTACCCATGTTATTTCCTCGGCTAGAAGTTTTTCAGCGATCTCTTCATCAAAGACTCTCGCTGCCCATCTTTTAACTCTTTTCTTTGACCATTCTAATGTAAGCAGATCAAAATAAATGAATGAATGATAACATTGTTTGTTTTTTTCACGAAAGCATGTTTAACAAAATATGCTAACTAATTTCGCGCCCAAAACGTGGCTGCTGATAAAAGGCAATAGTAAGCTTTATATTATAGTAACTATTTCCATGGTGTAAACCTTCAGACGTTTTAACCACAAGTGATGGCAAAAAGATAATAAAATTTTTATCGTAGAAGTAATCGAATTGAGAAGCAAACACAAGGTAAATTAAGAACTCACAATTTACAGAGCATTCCAACTTGACTCGCTGAATGACTTGGGCTTAAATACAAAAATGTCATACCTTCTACATTTTCATCTTCTTCTTCCTCATCTAATTTGATTTTCTTTGCTTTCTCATGGTTTTGTATTTTCTTACATTATCATTTGAATCATTCATGACTGTTTTCAAGCAATTACGAGTCACACCTTTACCTAGAAAAATGTTAGAAGAGTTAACACCAGTGGCACTCGTGCAACCGTTGGCAGAGTTCCCACTAGTTTTTCATAGTGAAGGGTCCTTGGGATCATCAGTTCCAAAAAGTTGAGGGCCCTTTCAGCCTTTTACTAAAATTTGATTCTATAGTTTCTAACAGAGAGGCAAAAGCCAAGACCAGGTGTTAATACAATTAATAGAGCGTTAATTTTGGAATAAAGTGTGCTCATGTTTCTTAACACCGACAGTTCTTGCATTAGTTTACTGGTGAGAGTCTCATCTTGTCTTAGTTAATAATATATGTAGCAATACTAAACCAAAAATTATGTGACATACATATTAAGTCACAGTCGAGTGTCATTCTACAGTTTTACTTTCTTCTTTTCTTCATTTCGTGGAATTTCTTTACTGCTCTATCACAAATACTTTCCTCATCTACATAGTTTTTGGATGCAAAAGAAATGTACATCTTACATTCAACTGCACTTGGGGACATTTTATTTCTCAAAGCCCCATGAAATCGATTTTGTGCAGAAAACCCTCTTTCGCAAGGCACA
Source organism: Stylophora pistillata (assembly GCF_964205215.1). Taxonomy (NCBI): domain Eukaryota; kingdom Metazoa; phylum Cnidaria; class Anthozoa; order Scleractinia; family Pocilloporidae; genus Stylophora; species Stylophora pistillata. The sequence goes on along the minus strand of NC_142527.1, from coordinate 18,567,790 downwards.
GAAGTGAGAGGAATTGTTTGAGAAACTTTTGCTAGGGTTACAAATGAAGGGAATATGTCTTCGTAAACACCTGGCTGTGCAAGAATTTAGCACAGTTTATGAAGAGGTTTGTCCTTGTTACTATTAAGAAAGTGCTTCAGTAAACCGCATAATTGAATTTATTGCTTCACTAGCATCAATTAGACTTTCTTACTCAGATGCATCAGCATATCTCAATCATTAGTCTTTCTAAATTCTCGGTACCATGATTTCGAATTCCAGCTGCTGTGCCAGGTAATTTTGTAGGGTTGAGAATGGTATTGAAATGTTTAACTACTTGCATATCTTTTTCATGAAAGCTCTCTCTTATTTGTGCAGTGATGTTGTCAATGAAATTGTCCTTGATTCCATAGAAACGATTTCTTTGTGCCAGACTGAAGTCTTCCACTTTGGTCCCTTTGTGTTCACAATCATTTGTTTCCATGTGGGAAAGCAGTTCTTCCGAATGCTCACCAGGATTTTCTTTCATGTCTTTGATCGTCAACAGAGTTGCTTCTAGCATTGATTACATTTGATCGATGTCAGTCATGTCCTTCTGAAAGACTATGCTGCATTTACTGATAAACACCAAGTACATCAAGAAGGAGGCAAGCAGTTGCAATAATAACAAAAAATTTTATATTTTTAACCATACCCCTTGCCTTGGCTGCCCCATCATTGTTCCTAGATGCTGCTTCATGCTCCAGAGACAATATTAACAGTGTCCATGCAGAATAAATGGCTTCCACAGCTTCATAAGTTGACAGCCACCGTACCTGGGTAGGTTTCTTGAAGCGTTTAACCTTCTGATTCATAAGGTTCTTTAATTCCTTGAGACTGTTGTACCTAACAGAAGAAAATTGTAGATGCCAATAACCTCTTCATAGCTAACCAGATAAGGGGTGGCCTTGGAAGCACAGTGTGCAACTAAGGCCTGAATTTTATCAGGTCTGATTTTCACTATTGCTTCAATAGTGCTTTACTGCGAGGGTCGTGCACATATACATTTCATAACCGCAGTTCAGATATATGTATTTCATATATTCGTTGTGTTTGATTTATCATCTTACGGGTTTATGTCAAATTAAGTTGATGGCCTGCTCGCAGTTGGCTTGTTAGCTCAATTGGTAGAGTAATGCACTAGTATCGCAGAGGTCAGTGGTTCGAATCCCGTACAGGCCTGAATTTTTTCAGGTCTGATTTTCACTATTGCTTAAATAGTGCTTTACTGCGAGGATCGTGCACTTATAAGGCCAGTTAAATGTGAGTGACACACCAAACAGGAAGTATTTTGGCAATTACCCTTTGCAGTCGCACAGCAAAACCATTATGACAACCTGTCATGACTGAGGCGCCATCTGTTCCAACCCAGAAAGCTATTTCACTGGACTGTTGTTTGAATTAAGATAATTCGAAACTGCAGAATGGATGGTCTCTGCCTTACCATCCTTAGCCTCAACATTAGCAGCAAATTCAATCTTGGCTTTTCCTAGAACAACTATCTTGAAAAATAGAACCAACTTTTTCTGAACTGCTATGTCTAGATTTTCATCAAACATTAGGCCAACAAAAGGGCTGTCTTTGATTCTCTTTAGGGCATCTTCCTTGCACACTTCGGAAATACAGTTTTGTAACTCAGCGGCAGTAGAGTTATGTCTATAAATCCCTTCACTTTTCTTCAGATCTGAGTAACCATTGTCGATCTGTGAATTAAAAATTAATGCCACACATAGACAATAATTAAACAAGAAAAAAAATTACGAATGGACGACCTGTCTCTTATATGAAATCAGTAGACTTAACTAACCTGCAAATCAATCAGTGCATTAAACTTCCTGTCAGGAATTTCCTCTTTTCCCATGACAAAAGCTGTTCTTACTTCAGCCTTCAACACCGTGCTTGCCTTCTCTTGAACATGACGCACGACGGTTTCGTGAGATCTTCGTTGTTTGATGATATGCATGGCAACGATATGGTCATTACCAGACTGATGTCGTGTCAGACTTGAGCGCTGAAAATTAATTTCTCCATGCACAAAACTCTCCGATGGTTTAGTTTGATAGCCATACGCACCGAGACAATTTTTGCACTTCATTTTTTTTCCGGTCGAATCATGTTTTAAACATTAAAACTCCTGCAGCCATTTAGGACAAAATTTGCGTTTCTTTACTTGGGTATTATCCTCCAAATCTGTATCACTTTCAGGTTTCCTCTTTCGAATATCAAATATATTGAATAAACTCTTTTGAGTAGACATGCCCTTGACCATGACAAAATGGCGGATCAAAGGACAAGCCCTGATGATTGCAGTGATTCTTGGGTATGGCCCGCCAGACCCAGTCTCCTAACTAGTTGGAACTTTTTTCCGGCGTCCCAAGGACGCACATTGCCAAAAACTGCGCGTCCTTTTCCTTTTTTGTGCATGTGGGACACGCAATTGGGCGTGAACGGGAACTCTGCTTTGGGGATAGTTGTGGCGAGAACATATAGCGCTGTGATTGGATGTTTTTGATGACGTCAAGAAAACCGCTGGCTTAAGTTATTATGGCGAACCGCAGCTAGGATGTCGAATGGCACGGACTTGTTTCGCTCAGTTTTTTGCAGTTGCTCTCAAAAACATGCGATTCATGTACACTGTTATTGCAATAACTGTAAAGGCAAAGCAGTGAATCGGAGGACACAGTTAAATCATATTCAACTGCAAGAAGAAATAAAGATGTGTACGGCCGAAAACCTTGACATGATGACCGATGGCGATGTGGAAATTATTATTAAGGAACTTCTTATAGTTTATTGGACTGTTTATTTATTTTAATTCTCATTGAGTCTGAGGAATTAATCAAATTTCGAAAACACCTCGTACATGTACCCTATCAAACTTGTGGAATTGTTGAAACCGAAGTAAGCCAAGATTATGATAAATTCATGCATGGATATTTAATTTTAACCAAGTTTGGAAAGGAGCAGGTTTGTGACATTCTTCAAAACTAAAGCTGAGTGTTATAATTGTAATACCTCTTTCGGTTAATGAATATTAATCCCAGTTTGGATTTTGTATTTTCCAAGTTGTTACAATATGGAGAACTTGCTAGCCAGAATGTTCGTGGAAATTGGCTAAACCTCATGGTTGGAAATTTTTCAATTCCCTTCATGGTAAATTTCCACGAATAACATAGAAAATAATTAACCATCCACGGATATTCTGTGGTTATCTAAATGCAGTGTCAAATATCCCCACAAAATCCACAGAGTTTCCATGACTGGTTTTTTCAAGTTTTATGTATATTTTAAAATCCAATGTGGAAAACTGGTCAATTTTTCCAGTGCATCGCTGCCTGCCTTTTGGGTTGCACTTCTTTTAAGTGCAAACAGTCTGTAGAGGAATTATTCCACAAGAAGCTTGTTAGGGTATAATCCCTTCTCGATCAAATCTACAATTCAAATTCTTAATGAAATCTTGAAGGTTATTTCATAAAGACCACTTCGATCCACTTTGGACAAGGAGTATGTTTCTTTCAATTATGACGTTGTCATTAAGCATTTTGAAAGAAAGAATTATTCTCCATACTATTCTTTATATACATTTACTTATTAAACTTAAACTCAAACATCGTCTAACATCATGGTCGATGTTTTAGAACATTATCGGGGTAAGGATTATTTCCCAACAAGCACATGCAGGTTTTACTCCTTGATCAGACATCGTTACATTCTCCAACTATTCAGCATAATCAGTGAAAATATCAGCTATGAAACCTCCTACCTTTCAAAACTGTTGTCCGAAAAAAGTATATCCCGGCTTTCCGACACAGGTATCTGTTGGGAAACACTAGAGTTCATTAATGAACGCTGGTGTTTCCCCAGCGTGAACCTGTCAAATGTTGTAAAACGTCACTGATCTGTTATGATTAAGGAATATGGTCCTTCGTTGTTGTTTTTTATTTCCCCATTATTATGTCAAATCCGACAGTTTAGATTGTTTAGTGACTTTTGGAAAGCAAACGACTATTCATCAATGGTAGGTAGGTAGTTAGGTAACTTTATTTCAACTCGGGTTGTTGAGGCTGATTAGGCCCCCAGCAATACTTAACAATTATTCGCCGAGGGCGAGGTGAATATCGTCGAATAATCCCCGAGACGAAGTCGAGGGGATTATTCGACAATATTCACTGAACCTGAGGCGAATAATTGTTTTAGTATAATTTCAGAGCTGAACAACAGAGAAATTTCTAAAATCATAACATTTTAGTTACATTTATTAACATTTCAGTTTAACATTTTATATAAACCGCGCGGAGCGGTTTATATAGCGTCATATAAGGAACCGCTCGACCAATCAGATTGCTGGAAACTCTTTGATCAGCTCTGAAATTATGCTAAATACTAATACGCCGTGCAAAGTATAAAAATACATATAGTTTACGTCATAGAAAGTGCGGCGTACGGGGTTTTATTCACGAGTTTTTTGTGTCAAAAACCCGAATGAGCGAGTGAGGGCTTTTGACACAAACAACGAGTGGATAAAACCCCGTACAGAGCACTTTCTATGTCGTGAGCTGTTTATTGCACATAACAAGAGAATTTTCATTGAAATAATTTTCTGAACGCAAATTAGAAACAAAAACTCGCTAACAATGCAAATTTAATGGTAATGGAAAGTATCGCAGTACATGTACATCAAGTTTTCCTGAACGGAAAACTGCTCTTGCAAAAGTTTTTTTTGTTTTAATCTAAGTACGATACCAATAAAGCAATTCGAGCAAAAGGCAAATTTTGCGAGCACTTTTAAATTGAGAATAAGAGCATGCGAGTAGTTGCAAACATTTTGCGAGCACGAGCAAGCGCCCGTGTAATTCTTTCAAGCGATTCGACTGGTTATACTTCAACACGTGAAAGAGCTGTACGCCATTCTGATTGGCTGTATAGGCCTTTTTCACATGTAAAAATGAAGCGTGTAGATTTCTACAAATTGGCTTTATGGAATAAAATTCTCGTGTTATGTGCATTAAAAAAAATTACAGAACATTACATGATCAATTGATAACTAACAATCTAAAATATTGAGATTACTACATTACAAATTTAACTCTCTTATAGCATTCTTAAATTCCTCAAGGGTTGCCATCGAACGTGACTCATCCGGCGGAATTCCACACTTTGGCACCAATAAAAGTTGCAGATTTTAACTGAAGTTTGTAGTTTTCTTATGTGGGACGACATGCTTGTTGGTGCTTCTCAAGCGCTTCACATTATTACGTACAACAAACGAGTCACTTATATATCCAGGTAACATACCGTTTACAGCTTTAAAAATTAAAATGGCAATGTCCTCTAGGCGAAGATTAGACAAAGTTAGGCCGTAGTCATCACCATAAAGGGCCACCCGTTTGTTGTAGACTCTCTTTGGAGCTCTCACATTAAGCCTTTCCAGCTTCAGCTTTTCCGACTCATTACAGTTATGCCAAATCGCAGAACAGTAAGTGAAATAAGACATTACATGCAAGTTGTAGAGGCACATCTTCGAATGAACTGATAGCGTGTTTTGTAGCCTGCTCAAAACATCAAGCTGATTTCCAACTTTCTTAGTAATATAAACAATGTGTTTACTAAAATTTAGCGAGTTATCGGTAGTTGCGCCTAAAAGTTCTAAATGGTCTACAATGGGAACCTGTGCATCATTAATACCAAAGGAAAGATCGCAAGGATAGGTTTTTGGAAGAATAATACATTTACATTTCTCGGGGTTGGGCACTAGCTTATTGTCATCAAACCAACGACGATCGCCATTAATTACGGACTTTACCACCTCAGGATCGCGATCACTAAAGTAATTAGACAAATTAGCACGATTAATAAAATAGAACAGATCATTAAGATAAAAAAAGAGGGGCCCTAACACCGATCCCTGGGGTACACCCTTAGAAAAAAACAACAACATCAGAGGTTACATCTTCTATTCTTACACACTGGGACCTATCTTTAAGGTAACTATGTAGGAGGGGCAGGTTGACTGGAGAAACACCGTGGGCAGCCAGCTTGGCGAGGAGGAGGTCATGTGGTATCATATCAAAGGCTTTACTCAGATCCATAGCAACTGCGCCAACAACACATTTATTGTCAAGTGCATTTCTCCAATCCTCAATCAAACGTAGAAGTACCGCCTCACAGCTGTAACCCCGTCTATACGCAGACAGGAATGGTGACAAGATCGGTCTAAAATAATCAGAGAGTTGGCGTGCAAGGCACTTCTCAAAAACTTTATCCAGAGTAGCCAGAATCGACATTGGCCGATAGTTAGATTTATCCTAAGGATCATCCTTTTTAAAGATGGGAAATATTTCGGCCAGCGTCCAAGCAGCTGAAACAGAGCCAGAGTCAATGATCTTGTTAAAAAGAACAGATATCGGACAAACAAGAGTATCAGCACCATCCTGCAATGTTCTTTGCGGTCTCTTATCCTAGCCAGTTGCTTTTTTTGGATCTATTGACTTAAGTACGTGACTTAAGTAAGTGACTTCAGGTGGACTTACAAAGTAAATGACTTCAGGTGGACTTACGAAACGAAACTGGAGAGCTTCTCCCACAAAACAGTGGGTCTGTATGGCCGAGATGCTTGGATGAATAGTAAAACCGGAATTATCATTGTAATGCCCATCTCTATCATTGTCCTTCAAGAAGGATGAAAAGTGCGCGCTGAAAATTTGTGCTACTTCCAGTTTGTTAACAAAAAGAGTATAACCCTCTTTAAGATGAATGGAGTCCTGGGTGATGTTTTTCTTTGAGTGTATGAAAGGCTTGACCGTTTGCCAAAATTTCTTGGCGTTGCCTTTGGCATCTGCGGCAGTGGTGCGAAAATAGTTGGATACAGCCTTACGTCTCAATGAAGATGTAAAGTTTCGCTGAGTCTTATATCTGTCCCAATCTAGCCGGCAGTTGGACTTGTTGTAAAAGCGCCTTAATTTATTTCGTTTCCTAATTGCCTCGAGTAGCTCAGGTGTCATAAATGGTACATGCTCATGATTTACTGTTCTGCGTTTAATAGGCGCATGGTCATCGAGAACACTTGATAACAGGTGACTCCAAGCCCAATAGATGTCGTGCGATATCGAATGGAAACAAATGCACATCATCGCGAAATCGCTCGGGATCGCAATTCTTGAAAATGCGTCTTTCAACGGTTATAGGGCAAATCCTAGGACAGTGTGACCTGTTAACAGCGTAGACCAGGTGATGGTCACTTAAGCCCAAGTCTAACGTGCCAGACGTTAAGAAAGACCGCGGTCTGTTAGTCAGGATTACGGTGATGAGAGTAGTAAATGTTGCAGTCACTCTCGTGAGTTCCCTGATCAAGTTGGTTAACTTATATACCATCATTAAGTTCAGTAAGTCTCTTCCATCCCTGGATCCCTTGTCCGGATGTAAGATATCACAATTTAGATCACCAAGAATCACTAAGTTGCAATAACGCTGCGGCATTAAACAGCGTGGAATTGTTGGAAGTACATACCGCTAAGTACGCTTGTGTGTTCCAGTAGATTGTTCTTCGAATTTCGACATTATATCCGTAACTTAAGACGAAGATAAAGGTTTAGTCTACCTTTCTATAAAAGCAGAAAAGTGTAAAAAATACATCTTATTCCAAAATGGCGGCCGCGTGACAAACACTGGTACGAGTTACATCAAAGCGAGGCTGAGGGGGTCAAAATTTGAATGACTGTATATTTTGAAGGGCGACCCTAAAAGCTGGAACGGCAGAATGGCGGAAAATGATCCCAAATCCTAAAACACGGAATGGCGGAAAATTACTCCAAATCCTAAAATACGGAACGCAAGTCGGTCCAGGCTGCTAACAATTTCTGAGCCGCCGAAGTGAGGGAAGTCAAAAAACAAATATTCAAGCTTCATTGCACACGGTTCCTTGCACACAGCTTTAAACTTAACAATATGTTCACTTTTAATCCCATAGGATATTTTTGCTTCTTTGAGAAAAAGAGGCTTTTCCTTCTTATTCTCACCTAATAGCTTGACCTTCTCAGAATTGTTTCTCGCCACAAAAACCAAACCATAGGATCGTCGACCGATGGCCTCTTCTTTCTCTCGCAACTGCTTCCATGCGAACAATGGCAAACCATGATAATGCAAAGGTCCGTCTGAATAACACTTCCCTTTCAGGAAGGACAATTTAAACGCTATAGAGTTGACGATTTGCAATTTGTTGAAGAGCAGAAGAAATCCGCGAAACGAATTGGTGAAATAGCCCCTTTTTCGTCCAGAAAGTTTATTTCTTCTGCTGATATGTAAGCCGTAAATTTCATAGTAGGATATGAAATATTATTGTTTCATTACATCAGTGCAGACGTGACCAGGAAACGTCTGTTACAATTGTTTATTATAATGCGGTATTTCACGTTAATTTTCGCATGCTGTGAGACAGATAACAAGAGGTTAATAGATTATATTAAAGTAAAAACTTACACTCTGTCGGATTTTTGGACATAATTTGGTTATTCTCGGCATTAGCGTTGTCCTTTCCCGCCTCTTGGGCACATGGTTCGCAAAAAGCGACGCTTTTACCAGCGACCCATCCATGGTAATCTTCGTCTTGTTCAAAAATCGAACATTTATTACATATACGGATCTCGCATTTCAAGCATGTGTATTTGGTCATGCTGAAACACGAACTACACATGTCAGCATTATTTAGCTCAGCCCGCCAAGCCGCCATTTTTCTTCTGCAACATTCCTTTGCTCTTAAGTAAAAAAATACATTATAATGATTTCAATAATTTATGCGCTTAATTCGGCTTATGTGAAGTATCTGAATCAAAGTCTGATTCAAAGCTGGTCTACAGCCGTTCTTGCCGGCTGAGTCAAGCGGGATTAATTGAACGAGCCGATCTAAATTAAATCAACCGTTCCGAATTGATTCAGACGCCGTACTTTACATGAATTTAATTCGTTGAATTCGATTCGTCTCGGTTGAAGTACGGTGTCTGAACCGGGCCTCAGCCTATTTGTATGGTATATCACAATCCACAGTTAGCAGAATCATTATTACTTGGGAGAACGTTTTGTATTTGAGGTTCAAGGATAGACCCATGTGACCATCGAGGGAAATGGTCGATAAGTACATGTTCCAACAATTCAAGGAAAATATCTTTCCACAAGAGTAGTAATTGACTGCACATAGATCAAATGTGAGATACCCAGCAGCGTTCTCTTAAACAGTGAACATTTTAGTGCTTAAAAGAATCATACCACCTTGAAAGCTGTGGTGAGTATCACACCAGGTGGGGCTTTTTCCTTTATAAGCCAGCTGTGTACTGGCCATATCTCAGACAGAGAAGTAGTAAGGCGAAGTTGTTTTTTTGGATCAACGATTGGACAATGGTGACGGCAGATAAAAACTTCACAATAGAAGACCTACTTCCTCCCTAAATCAAATGAAACATTCCACCTTTTCTTGGATCTCAGAGACAAACGAGCCCTGAAGATGTTGTGAAAACACAAACAATTGCATCACTGAGAGTCCAAGTGGAAAGGGCCATAAATAAAGTTAAAATTTTTCACATTTGGGATAGTGTTCTCCCCCAAAAGCTGTTTGGTGTGGTAAACCAAACGTGGGCAGTTTGTTGCATTCTCTGTAATTTGCAGGAGCCTATTTTCAGTGTCTAATGATTAAATCCCAGTTAACATTCAATTTAGTTGGTCTCTTCATTATTTTTACAATCCATTTAAAAGAAGTAGTTTTAAGATGTTAAGACTCTTTATCGTATGTATGAACAGCAAAAGTGCTTGTGAGTCAAAGGTATTTTGGGCTGCTGCTGGTGTAAAGTAACGAAAATAGGTTTCATGCCTTTCTCTCTCTGCCCAAAACAAAATCCAAAAATGATGCTCTTGCCTGAGCTCTGGTTACTGAGCAGCAAAAAATAAAAAACTTAAGTTGGAACAATATGGCTACGGACAATAGGTCCATAACCGCTTTTATCGAAACAAACAGAACAACAATGAATTCCGTTAAAATATGTTTGCCCAGTAAAGGTGCGGGCCAAGGAAAACGTTAAAAGCAATG